>NW_026555343.1:5201639-5248069 GCF_029017545.1 Prosopis cineraria
TGTTTGCACGGTGTTTCCCATGGCTTTTTATTAAAAAAAAATGGAAAAAACAAGTCTAGATAAAAAAAAATAGGCAAAAATGAAATAGCAAGATGAAAGTCAAAAGCCAATAAGACAAAGACCTCAAGAGACAAGAAAAACATAACAAAAAAAATCAACTAATGCCTTCTCTATCTCTGTTAAGCACAAGATGCTGGTACGAAGAAAGTAGGCCTATGTATGTTAAACTCACATTCAATGCTTTCTTGTTTATTCTTTTTTTTTTTAAAAAAAGCTTAAATTGTGGTCTCCTAAAGATGTTGGAGCACAAATTATATTACGTGATTATAAAATTATCAGTTTACCTATTTAAGATGTTGAAACACAATTGATATAATAAGAATTAAATATATATTTTCACCAATATGTAGATTTTTAATGATTATATTATTCTAAAAAATGATCGGAAATCTATCCTTTAACTTACAATGAAAGGAAACAAATGCAGATAAACAAAACAAAATGCATAAAATCTCCATGACTTTTCTTTGATGGGAAGACTCAGTAAAATCGTTTTTTTCCCTTCATAAATGGAAGAATATCATGGTCCATATATATATATATATATAAAGGAATGTGGTGTGAGAAAACAACAAGCTTTTATTTAAAAGCACATTGATGTAGACTTATCTTGTTGACAATAAAATGTCCACAGGCTATAGAATCATGGTAAGAAATATACATGTAATGAGGACAAGAACACTATGATTGAAACACAAGAGCATCCTTTGTTTCTTCATAAGGTTTTATGCAAAATGATTCCTTTCTCAATCTCTTCAAACAAGACAGCACAAAAATTAAAGGTGCCATTTTAATTTTATAGGGAATCTAATTTTTTCAAGCCCTTTTAATTAAAAAGAATGATTGTCAAAGGATAAAGATTGATTTCTTTTTTGGCAATGACCAAAAGATTGAATTAAACCTAAATAAAGACTACATAATTTGAAATTTTAAATAAGAACCTAAGATTCTTTAGTGAATTGGTATATAAAAATTCTGCTCTTATTTCATGATTTGTAACTATTAAAACAAGAATTTATAAGTGAAATTAGCTAATTCGTAAAAGAAATTTTCTCAAATATATCACAACTTTCAGTTATTTGCTACTCTCATACTTTTATTTGCTATTAAAACATGAATTTAATAAGTATTTTCTTTTATAAATTAGCAACTCTCACTTGCAAATTTTGTGAAGAATGAAAGTAACAAATTTTAAATCAATCACTAAAAGACTTTCTAATCCTTTGTTTTTAGATTTTCAAATTCTTTAGTCCTTTAATGTCATTTCTCCTTTATACATGGAGAACGTCCATAATTGATTAAAATCATTTTCTTTTCAATATTCCAAGTTTTTAAGCATATATATAACATTCTCAATTAGTTCATTTATCATAATAATTTTCATAGAAATCATTTCTTGTTGGTGTGAATGACCAGGTTAAAAATTATTCCTTTTGTGCTGATGATAAAACAAAAAAGTTGGTTCTTCTGACTTTAGCAAGATGCTGAGGTTCATGAACATATAGAGGATTTAAATATGACTAAGTGAAGGCTCTATAAAATGAATTGACGACAGCATAATACTTTTAAATTTTGGAAAAAATAATTTAAACTTTCCAAATTTGATTTAGAGAATCAATATCAATATAAAATATAAAACTTATAAGTTATGCTATTTGACTTTTGAGCATGGGATAACGGTATGACTTCTTTCCAGCATCATGCAATTTTTTTTTAATTCTTTTATTTTTACATATTTTAACATGATTTAAAATGTAAATATCCATGTACCCTACCAGAAAGAATATATATAGTTGATATCAAATTTATTCTATTCCCTACACTATAGACTACTATTCTTTTTTTATGTATATGGAGGTTTAAATTCGAGTGTGGTCATGTTTAATTAGAGTAGCCCTTTCGAAGATGTTTTTGGCATTTACACGAACTCAAACTTAAAATCTCATGCTAAAACGATTATAATTTATTTCATGAAGTGCTTATAGTAGTGGAATTTAATACTATAATTTTATAAATTATAAGTTAAATTTTTAACAACTGAACTAACATCTGTTAGTTATGTTGTAGCATTCTACTTGGGATAATAATAGAAGTGAGGCACTGATACCCAAATCATCACATGCCCATTAACATTGATGCAGATGTCCAATCCTTTAAGTAAAAGCTGAGATCGCAATTTTTTTTGAATTACAAAAGTAATCAAATTGGGCTTCATGAACTTCGTGAATTTTTTGTTTTTGAAAGTGACTTTTTTGTTTTCAATCATTTTATACTGTCCAGTTCATATTAATTTATCATAGTAGTTTATTTTAATTACAGGTTTGAACTGACCGATTCAAATTTATTTACTTATCATATTAAGCAAATTGTCATCTCTCTCTCTCTCTCTCTCTCTCTCTCTCTCTCTCTCTTTCTTCCCTCTTTTTTTGTTGTTTTATCAGTGTATTGAAAATTAACATGTCAGTGGAGCAAATTAGAACACAATAATAAATTGTTAGTTATAAAGAATGTTAGTTATAAACTTTAAATAGTAAGAAAAAAATATGTAACTTTCCTATTTTCCTCTTCTCTGTAGTTAATGACTATAATAAATTGGTGTTTAGAAATTCAAATGGAAATTAACAAATAAAGGGTAAAATTAAAAAAAATATTAATTACTCTAAATTCGTCTTGTAGTTAGGACGAAATAATCTTTCAAACTTAGTCTTGTATTAAGAATGGAAGGGAGTACAAGGCAACAAAATCCTCTATTAAAATAATAATCAGATGTGAGTTTTCGTGCATTGTATGGAAACTGAAGAATGAACTATACTATTCAGAAGTTATTAATAATTAATAGTATAATTAATTACTTGTTCTCTAACAAATGCAATTTGATATCTAGCAAATTATTGTTAGAAATTTTATATTTTTGTTGATTAAATGTTCAATTCTTCTTCTTCCAAAAAAAAAAGAGGCAAAAGCAAACAGCAAGACAAGTCATAAGCCAACAAGACAAGGACCTGAACAAACAAGAAAATCATAACAAAAAAAAAAAATCCAACCAATGCCTTCTCTATCTCTGTTAAGCACAGGATGTCAGTAAGAAGAAATTAGGCCCTGTGTATGTTAAACTCAAATTCAATTTTTTCTTGTTTATTCTTTAAAAAAAAGTTTAAATGGTGGTCTATTAAGATGTTGGAGCACAATTGATATAATAAGAATTAAATATATATTTCACCAACATGTAGATTTTTAATAATTATATTATTCTAAAAAAATGATCAGAAATCTGTCCTTTAACTTACAATGAAAGGAAACAAATGCAAATAAAGAAACAAAATGCATAACAATCTCCATGATTTTTCTCTGATGGGAAGACTCAGTAAAATCGTTTTTTCCCTTCATAAATGGAAGAATATCATGGTCCATACATACATACATACATATATATATATATATATATATATATAAAGGAATGTTAGTGTGAGAAAACAAGCAAACTTTTATTTAAAAGCACACTGACGTAGACTTATCTTGTTGACAAATTAAATGGTCCACAGGCTATAGAATCATTGTAAGGAAATATACGTGTAATGAGGACAAGAACATCATTTGATTCTTCGTAAGGCTTTATGCAAAATGATTCCTTTCTCAACCTCTTCAAACAAGACGGCACAAAAAGGTGCCATTTTTAATTTTATAGGGAAACTAATTTTTCAAGCCCTTTTAATTAAGAAGAATGATATTAAAAGATCAAAAATAATTTGAAAATTTAAAATAAGAACCTAAGATTCTTTAGTGAATTGGTATAAAAAAAATTTCTGCTCTTATTTCATGATTTGCAACCATTAAAGCAACAATTTACAAGTGAAATTTGCTAATTTGTAAAAGAAAAATTTCTCAAATATATCACAACTTTCACTTATTTGCTACTCTCACACTTTTATGTGCTCCTTAAAACATGAATTTACATGCAAGATAAGTTAATTTGTTAAGGAAAATAATTTTTAAGTAATGATATAATTAACAAGTATTTCTTTTATAAATTAGCAACTCTCACTTGCTAATTTTTGTAAAGAATGAAAGTAACAAATTTTTAGATCAATTCACTAAAAGACTTTTTAATCCTTGTTTTAGATTTTCAAATCCTTCAGTCCTTTAATGTCATTTATCCTTTAATTAATCTATGCCTAAACAATTTATACATGGAGAATGTCCATAATTGATTAAAATCATTTTCTTTTGAATATTCCAAGTTTTTTAAAGCATATATATAACACTCTCAATTAGTTCATTTATCATAATAATTTTCATCGAAATCATTTCTTGTTGGTGTGAATGACCAGGTTAAAAATTATTCCTTTTGAGCTGATGATAACACAAAAAAGTTAGTTCTTCTGACTTTAGCAAGATGCTGAGGTTCATGAACATATATAGGATTTAAATATGACTAAGTAAAGTGAAGGCTCTATAAAATAAATTGACGACAGCATAATGCTTTTAAATTTTGGAAAAAATAATTTAAACTTTCTAAATTTGATTTAGAGAATCAATATCAATATAAAATGTAAAATTATAAGTTATACTATTCATAATTTTTGACTTTTGAGCATGGGATAAACGCTATGACTTCTTTCCAGCATCATGCAATTTTTTTATTCTTTTATTTTTACACATTTTAACATGATTTAAAATGTAAATATCCATGTACCCTACCAAAAAGAATATATATAGTTGATATCAAATTTATTCTATTCCCTACACTGTAGAGTACTATTCTTTCTTATGTATATGGTTATTGAGTTAAATTCGAATATTGTTGGGTTTAATTAGCACAACCCTCCCAATTTTATTTTTTTTTGGCATTCACACGAAACTCAAACTCAAGATTTTATATTTAAATGATCATAATTTACTTCATGACTTATGAATTGTAAATTAAATTCTTAACAACTAAACTAATATTCATCGGTTATGTTGTACTATTCTAGTTGGGATAATAATAGAAGTGATGCCCAAATCATCACAAGCCCATTAATATTCATGCAGATGTCCAATCCTTTAAGTAATAGCTGTTTTATATTTGTCACAAAAATTTTCAAATTGGGTTTCATGAACTTCGTGAATTTTATGTTTTTGTTGAAAGTGACTTTTGTGTTTTCAATTATTCCATACTGTACAGTTCATAATAATTTATCATATTAGTTTATTTTAGTTACATATTTGAACTGACCGAATTAAATTTATTTATTTATCAGGAAAATGTACTGTTATCTTATATTTTTCTTCAAAATTTCACATTAAATATATAAGGAATTACACAGACGCGCAAGTTTTATTATCCATTACGACATTACGTACTTATACGATATGGGAAAGCCATTGACCGTAAGAGGATTATTGTTAGGCAACTTTTCAACAATGATTAGTATGCTTTTAATTATTTATAATAAATGGAGAAGAAAATTATAATAAAGCGGTCAAATCCCAAAAGCCCAAGACAAAGGAGGATCTTTGAAAATTTCTAATTATAACAATTACGCAATTCACTTTCGGTCTATCTGATTATCATGTTTTCCTCTCAGTGAAAGTGACCTGAAAGATATTTGTCTTCATTAAATTCACACGCAAACAACTATTTATTTGTTATCAAGTACTAACAATAAATCTAAATTTAAATATTATATATATCTTTATCTTAATTATTATCTCAGCATTGCTGTTGAGTTTGAGTATTCTTAAAACCCTTAACCTCTATTGAAAAAAAAAATTACTAAAGTTAATGTCTATTCTGACTTTTTAAAACTTATGCTTAAGCACCATTTCATCCCAGCCCATTCTCTCTTCAAAACTATAAAGAAGATTAGGGATCTTGTTATGACTCATGAGAAAGTAAATGATCACCTAATTGATCATATGTTTAGAGAAGTTAATAAATATATGAATTGGCTTACTCATCAAGCTTCTAATAACAACCTATATATTAAAATTTTTCATGATCTACCCTCTAGGTGCAAAAGCCTCATGTATTCTAACATGACGTGATTTATTTTTTTTCCTTACAAGATTCCCTATGACCTTATATTAACAAAGAGTAAATCTTTTTAATATAACTTTTTTTATGAAAAATACAACAATTGGTTTATGTACTTTAATTGCATTATGTTTTTATCCATATAGTTTTATTTTGTCGTTCTCAATTTTTTTTAACTTGATCCATTAGCAATGGTGATCCTTATAGTTTTAAAAATGCATATAAAAGAAAGGCTTTGAGCTACTAACAAAGTTTGATTTAATTAATAAAAATTTAGTTTATAACTCACAAAATTAAGGGATCAGATTCTACTATTGATATGAGTATTTTGTGTTTGAGACATATTTGATATAGGAGCTTGTGGACTCACACTAAAAAAAAAAAGATTATTTGGTCATTCAAATGCAAATAAACTTGAACCAATATAAAAATTCTCACATCAAATAAAATTAAATTTAATAATTAGTATATAATAAAATATAGTAACCTATACTAAAAACATCATTGAAAACTTCAAAATAAAACTACAAAGATGAAAAAGCAAAGCACAGTGAAAGTACAAGGAGTTATTGTTATATTATTTCCCCTTTTTTATAATATGCATAGGATTCGCGATCATTTAGCTTATGAAGTCATTTTCACTAAATACAACTAATAGAGATATATATACACACACACACACCCGTTTGAAATAATTAAGGGATTTCAGCAGTCAAAAGACAAAAGTTGTCAGCAAATCAAATAGCTTAATTAGTTGTTACTTGTTCTTGCTTTGCAGAAAGGTATTCTCACAGCAACTTTAGAGCCTCAACTTTTTAAATTTGCTTTCATGACAAGCGTATTTTTATATGTTTTTCTCTGCGAAAGTTTTAATGATGTTAATCAATGATTTATCACTTTTTACTAATTTAGTTCTTTTAGGTGAATAAGGCTGATAAATTATATTCTGCCAAAACAATAGCAACATCGACAATTTTGTCGTTCAATGAATTTGATTTTTTTTAAAACAGAATTTGATTTTTTTTAATCATAATATCCAGATTCCTCTTACATTTTGTTGAAAATATTTTCATGGAAATAAATTATATTGATTGAAAAATAAAATTAAATAGATAACTGAAGTGATCTTATTATTGTTGTTGTAGCTAAGTACTTGAACAATTCACGCAAAAAAATTAACGATTAATGTATAAAAAATAAACAGTTAATACATAAGCAAAATTTGTAACTCTCATTACAAATTAACACCACTTGATGATTCTAGTGATATTATGCTGTTAAGTTGGGCCAATGGATTCTCACTGATTTTTTTTTTCCCTAAAAAAACGAGTAAATCATAGAAAGATTTGAAAATAAACATGCATGCAAGTGAGCATATCAATTTAGAAGGAAAATAAATTATATTGATTGTAAAGCGAAATTATATGAAAAGATCTGAAACAAACATGCATGTGAGCATCTGAAATTACGATTGAAAAGCAAAATTATGAAAAGATCTGAAATAAAGATGCATGTGAGCTGTGAGCATATGAAATTACATGGTGTTGGCCAGTAAATGAAAATGATATATTAATGCAAAACTTAAGTGATATATATCACAAGAGACGGTGAATGATCAGAGTAATTCAACAATTCATTTATCATTGATGTAATATCGTTTTAATTACAAATGCATTTCTTCAATTAAAAAAAATAGGAATGGGAGTGCAGATGCTCTGCTCAGCACGGGACTTGATTTGATAAAATTTTTGTTGGGTTTGTGTCAAACATTAAATTTGTGTTATTTTTTAAATCTGTATGGTTACATTTTGATAACAAAATTATAGGAAAAATGCAACTATTGATCCTTTTAGTTTTTTGTTATTGTCCTTGTATTCCCCCCCCCCAAAAAAAATTCTATGTTCTTTTAATTTTTTTTTTTTTTCCTTCATGCAATGTTAGTCCTGTAACACTGGGGAAAAAATAACATGTTTACAGCTAGAAAAAAATAACGTGGTTACAGCTAGACACACGATGGTAGAAGCAAAAGGACAAACTTGAAAAGAGTCACAGCCACATCAACTAGGGTTCACTGAATGGAATGGAGGAGGTATTTATCGCCAGATTTGGGGTCAAGCCACTAATCATAGGGTCGATTTTCTGATTAAGACTATTCTGGCGATAATATTTGTTAGCGTCAGAAAGTGATTTTCAATCACTAAAGGTCAAGTCTTTTGTTATTATGCATCAAATGCTCTGAACAATTTTTTTAACCAATCAAATGGCCAATAGGTTATGTGCATGATGCTTTGTCATGTAAGCATTTGCCCTTCTTTTTCTTTTTTTCTCAATTCGCTCATTAGAGTGTCATCTTATCTTATTTTATCATTCAGCATAAAATTTAACACCGTTTGTTGTACATAAGATAATTTAACACCATTCATGGCATATCGTCATCCTTCTAAAAGCATGTAAAATCATAGAGACTGATGTTTGCGTGCAAAAAAAAAAAAGTATTAGAAACCAATAACAAAAATAAAATTATATGAACCAATAGTTGTGTTTTTTTAAAATTATATTTTTATTTTTTAACCCAACACTAGAATTAGAAGGTTAACAAGATTAGTTACTTACTATATTGTTAATTGTTGTGATAAGTTTATGTTTTGAAATATTTTGAAATCAATCTCTCTCTCTCTCTCTCTCTCTCTCTCTCTCTATATATATATATATATATATATACCTTAGCAAAATGTATGATTATTGATGAGCCATGAAGTATACAATTTATCGGAAACAATACAGTTTCTTAGTTTATTGACTTCTTTGCATGGTGGAGGACCCGCATTAATTAACTTAATTAAAAAACTGTTTTCCTTTGAAAATCGACATTCTAACCCTTTGTTTTTTTGCGTTTGTGGTGCATGTGAAACTAGAGAAGAGATGCTCACATGGATCTATACAATAGAGTCAGAAAATTAAGTAAAAGTTGACTTTTTAACATTTTTGGGCGAAATCATTCTCGTTTAAATTATTAATTGTGCAATGATTTTTTTAAATTAACTAATTAATTAAATTATATTTATGACAATACAATTTTGCTAGAAGCACAGATATATAAGAGCAAAGGGAGTTATATACTATCCATGCTCTATTAATTATGGCCATTTTGGTTCGATGTAGTGTAAAGACATTACCTATAACCCTAATGCATCACAGGATTCCAGTCATTTTGTGGCACTAGGCAAAGTAAAAGAGATTACATTAGGTAAAAGAAATTGTATCATACATTGTAAAGGGGATTACATCAATAAAGCCATGTAATCCCCATTACTACCACATTTTATATCAAGATATCCCTCCTCATATAACATAACAAACAAATACATGTAATCCTTATTACATTACATTCCATTATTTAGCATTACATTACATTTCCTTTGATTTTTCGAATCAAATGGGCTATTAGTGACATTGGCATTTCATGTAATATGTCATATATGTGTGCACGCGCGCGCTAAAAGCATGCTAACTTATTACAATTAAGGAGGGGTAATTTTGGAAAAAATATTAACTACCATATCTTTACTCCATATTTAGGACCAAACACAACTTTAATTTATTATTGAGACATCAAAGAATATATCACTTTTTTTAAATTGTTTATTGGTATACTCTTGTTAGAGGTAATCATATTTGAGATATGATTATGCATTGAATGTAGGCACCTCTCCTAACAGGATTTAAAAATAAATATATCACTTTTACATTACACCATTTTGTGGAATATTATGAACAGGTGTATATTTTTTTTTTAGAAAAATTGTGCATACAAACAAAAATATTAAAATATTTAGGAGGAATGATCGAGTTTAGAAGATCATTGAAAATTTTAAAATCTGAAATTATGTTTCATTGGATCTTTAAGAATCTGCATGCATGATCGTTGAAGCTTGATTACATAACTGCAATGCTCCTTCAAGAGACTCCGTCATTATATTCACCCATTTTGTCGTCATGGACTCATATTCTAATTCTAGTATTAAAGATGCTTTCTTTTTTCTTTTTTTTTCGTTTTATACTGCATTTTACATGGAACAATACTAAAATATCTCAAAATGTACAAATCATGGTCTTTGTTAATTAAAAAAGTGTAGTAATTAGGTAAGATACCCCCACGTCCCAACATCACCGGGCCAAAGTTTTTAATTCACTCTTAGTAAATATAAATATATTATATATTTTTTGGTTCCTCAAAATATATACATGAAAAATTTATTACTATACACCTTCCGTTAAAAAATATAAAACATTTTTTAAAAAATTAAATATTTAAAAATTAAAATATTTTTAGTCTTTCAAGATGTAATTATTGCCTTTTTTTAAAAGTACCCCTATTGATAATAACTTTATATTTATTATAGGGTATTTAATAGGGATAAATATTGATAATGACTTTATATTTATTGTAGGGTATTTAATAAGGATAAATATAAAAAGATAGGGTTAGTTAAAAAGTAGTTAACTATTTTATTGAAGGGTGAGATTCAGTTAAAAATATGTTATATTTTTTAACGGAGGGAGCACATGATTTTCAATCTCGACCGATTTATAATTAAATTCTAACTTATTCTCTAATTTGAAATTGTTTGTGCGGCCATATGTGTGTACTTAAAGGCTCGTTTGGTTTTTAAGATTTAAAAATAAATAGTTTTTAGATAATTTAAAAATGTTATAAAAAGTGATTTATTTTATAAAAATTTTATAAAAAAAGACATTATTTTATGTTCAGTTACAATGATAAAAAAATAGTTTTTACTTAGTTATTTTTAAATGTTATGATCTCTTCTTTGATTTTTATTTTATAAAAATAATTTATTATTTAATTAATTTTAAATTTTATAATATCTTTGCTATCATATCTTTTTAAAATATTCTCTTCCATCTATAGCATCAAATTATTTTTAAAAACTACTCAAAGTAGTTTTTTAAGATAATCAAAAATATTCTTTTTTATTTTTTAATTATTTTAAAAAATTTAAAATTCATAAAATAGAATTTTTTTTCAAAAACATAAATAATTTTTTATAAAATAAACTAAAACAAACGGAACATAAATTCTATAACTTTGGGACTCAACTTGTGAACTTTGAATATTGTATATACACACACATATATATCCCTTTCAGGAACTAATTAATCAACGGCATGCATGTATACTAATCATGATCTGTCCACTTCCTACTAAAATATATTATCTATAATTAATGGCTTGGGTTGAGTGAAAACGATTCAATATCTTGTAAATAATGTTATGAATTTTTACCTTACGACTGAAAATTAAAAAATATATTTACAAAATTATCCCTTGTTTGAAGATCGACATTGCTTGAATTTTGATTAGTCAATAAAAAAAATATTAGATAGTTGTATACTTCAAAACAAATATTATCGTCAATTCTTTTGAATTATTCCAAACGTACAAGAGCATTAATTAAAAGAGTTTAATTAATGTATAATATTAAACAAATCAAAGTGAGTAACGCAATAAGAAGGGTCCAATTTCTGAGGGAACTATAATTGGGTCTAGCTAGTTGGCGATGCACTTGATGATGATTTAAACTAAAGAAAACTAATCAGTACAGGCTGATCAAATGATTAAAGAACTAATCAGTACAGACTGATCAAATGATTAAAGGTTGTAGTTTAGCTAGATCTGTTCCTTAAGTAAATCGCATCACACACTTATTATTATTATGAAATATTTATATTTTAATAAACTAATCTTGCTTCTCATATTAATTAAACAATTTCGATGCTTCGGAACATGACAACTGACTAATAATCAATGCCACTAGTTATAATATTGGGGAAGTGACAATTTTTTTCCTTTTTTTTTAACATAAAGGAAAAAAGTCTTGAAAATAAAAGAGACAACAAGGATCAACTCAAATCCATGAGTTTTTTTTTTTTTTTGCTGATATCATAGTTCATAATAGCTAAACATTTTAATAAAAATACAATTTTAAATTTTTACACTTTATTTAAATTTTATTATAAATTCTCATACTTTTTTAATGTATTTTAATCCCTGCAAAATTCAAATAAAGTGTAAAAATTTAAAATTGTATTTTTTCAATAGTTAAAAAAGTGTGCATCACAAGCGAGCCAACCAACACAAGTACAATTTTACTTTTAAATTATAAATTTAGAAAGATTTTGGATCCTAATTTTTTAATGTGTACTTTTAGTCCTCAACATTTAAAAACATTGCAATTTGTCACTTCCTATTAATTATAAGGTAATGCCCATTAGTATGGCGTTGTGCGGTGCACATTTTTTCCCATTTGACTTGTCCGTCAATATTCTTGTAATTAATCAAAAGGAGCACATTGCAGCGTTTTTAAATATTGAAAGGTGAAATTTGACCCCCAAAAAATATTGAAAGGTGAAACTGCACAAAAAAAAAACAAAGGAATTCCAAGTACCCTAGTTCTATAATTTAGAGATTATTTTAACCTATAATATTTCCAAGTACCCTAGTTCTATAGTTTAGAGATTATTTTAACCTATAATATTTTATATGTACTGGACTAACTCTAATTTGAATAGTACATTATAGGATTCGAATCTAAGATTGAAATCGGAATTGTGTGTATAATTTATTCAATACATAAAGCTAAAGAACATTAAGTATGTTTAAAGTATTTTCCTCGATGCGGTGCGCATTAGCCTATATAAAACTTTTCCTTTTTCAGTAACTTGTGCAATGAAAAAAAATGCGATTAAGAAAAGAAACTCACACTCAAAGATACGGATTGATTTGATAAGTGTAAGCATAATGAGAGGAACAAGTGTGAAATTCTCGAACATCTATGTAGAATATATTCCTATCTAACTTTTAAATAAATAATTCAGTAATTCATAAATGACTTTTAATTTATAGATGCCATATATTTTCAGCATGATTTTTTGCATTTTTAATTTTTTTAATATTATATAAATGTTTTATATATATATATTTTGCTCCCAAAATTCATTAATACTTTATAGTATATATATTTTTTCAATTTTAACTCTTCTTATTATTAAATATTGGCTCCACCCTAACTATACCTCATTTATAAGTTATTTCTAATATATTTTCTTAGAATTAAGGAAGTATTAAAATTCATTAATACTTTAATAATATACTTTCTTTTATTAACGTTTAATGAGAGGTAAAAGGATAAATTTGTAATAAGAAATCAATAACACGTCTTATAGATAGGATTTAAAAAAAGATATTCGATCTATACCTTGTTAATTGAAGGAGAGGGAGTACTCATCTAATCCATATAGTTTTGATTGACTAAGTTCCTAAAATTTAACTTCATCTCAAATTTCATCTATTTAATCTATTAGTCCTTACATTTTATATTTCGGTTAGAATTTAATCCCTGAAAAACTATGAGTTTTGTGAGTGTAGGGACTGGTGATTAACAGATCAAGCAGCTAAACTGTGAGGAATCAAGTTGGGTAACTTAATGGATTGAATTGTAACAATGTTAACAATTGTAATAATATATACAAACAATTTTAACAACTTGTGTTTTGCTAATAAAATGATGAACTAATTAATTAATAGGTGCATGCAAACATAATTAGTGACATATAGTCATTTATAAAAATTTAAATTTTTGAAAATTAAAAATTATTATGTACTGCATAATTTAAATTCTAAAAAAATAGTGTTAGTTTTGGATTCTAACTATACTTTTTTTTTATTATACATGAATTTGAGATGAGTAGTACAACTTTTTATATATTTTATATACCATGTATTAATATTGATGTATAGGTGTTGGTTCTTATAGAAGAGGTCGTGGTTCCACAAGCTTAAGCAACAGGTTCCATATTCTAATATGTGCAAATGTAGAAAATGTCTAAAAAAATCACTAGTTCAATAATACTCAAATCTGACTAGCCTTATAAGAAAATATTGATGTCCACGTAGGTCCAATTGTTAAAAAAAAAAAAATCCGTCTTGAACTTTTGGAGTTGTGCGAATGATTCAGATGAATTCAGTAATGTCCTTTCATTTTCATATCTTGAAAACAAAAAAATATTTGTAACAATAGGCTTGCAATTTTTATATTTTTCATTTGAATAATGTGATTCGTATCTCTGTATGGTGAAACTCAACATCAAGTCCTCAAGCTAACATTTGAATTTGATATATTCAGAACCGTTTGGTTCATGGTGGAAATGAAATAGGAAAAAAAAAATGCAATGTCAATTATATCCATATAATTATTATTAGTATTTTTATCTTTTTATTTTAAACAAATAATATAAATGTATTTAATATCCATTTTTTTTTCGTTTTTTTCATTCTGCCTATCAACTGAACTATAACTTATGAGAAACCAATTTTTTATTAATTCCCAATTTTTTTTAGCTTTTCTTACCTTACAAATATTTGAAAAATCAATTTAAATTAATAAGTTAACATTTCACAGATGTGAATTTCGTCACTATGGATGGCATGTGTTCCTTTTTTTTTTTTTTTGGACGCATCAATCATTTTCCGTTTATATACACCAAAAAAGTTGTCAAAATCATACTGTAAACACCAAAACACATAATAAACATTTAAATTAGAAATCATAATTTGAAGGGGGTGTTGAATACAGTTTTTCACGTATTAGGTACTTCGAAATTTCACCTTCAATTATCATTTGAGCATTAAAATAATGAAATATTAGTCACTATTAAATAATTTTAAACGTTTATTACGTGTCTGTGTTTTTAATTATTTTTATATTTAACAAGAATAGAAAAATCATGTGCTAAACTAGTAACCATTTTTCTGACCTCAGGGGCTGAACTTCCCTATAAGTACGTTTATTTGGCAAATTCATTTGACTAAATTTGGTTAACTTGTGAATCGACCTAACTCTGCTCGTGAATGAATCAAGATTGTCAAATTGACTGTGTTATAATTAATGATTATAATTTTGTAGTAAATTAATGATATAAAATTTTGATATTTTTTAATTTATTACATTAAAATAAAGTTTTAATTAATAATTTCTAAAATATTAGTCATCTCTTAATTTGGTTCTCTCAAAATAATATCTATATAAATATCCTCGTACGATCGTGTGTGTGAGAGAGTCAAAATTAATCAAGATGACAACAATGGGAATAAAATATTTCAGTCAAAAAAAAAAAAGGAACAAAAGGATTTGTGTTGGGTTGGAATATATTTAACCACCAAAATAATAATACCAGTTTGTTCAATAATCTAAATTATTAAATTAATATATTGCACTTACATATTTAAAGTATTTTTTTAATCGAATAGAACGAATAAATTAAAATTGTTAGTAGTAAAAATAAGTATTAAAAGATTCATTTGCCTTATGAAATAAGATTCGAATTCTAACACTGAGAGAAATACTTGTTTTTAGCGTCCAATCATACTTTAAATAAAATTATTTTTAATAAAAAGTCAACAGAGTGCAATCAAAACAATTCATTTGTCATAATTTGATTAAGAAATATTCCCACTCTCCCAAATTATAAGTTATTTTAAAACAAAATCCAATACACTAATGAACCTCATTAAATACACTTAATAACTTTATCTTTTTAAAATAAAAATATAAGCTTTTAAAAATATCTATTATTTAATATATTAAAAAAATAGATGAAAATTAATTATGAAAAGAGAAAGGATAATATTAAAATTGATGCCTTTAATGAAATATTAACTTACTTATAGTGTTTTATATTTTAAAATAAAGAAACTTCTTTAAAAATATTCTATAATTTAAAACGGAGAGGATAGTTAATTGTTTATTAGCTAATATTATCTTTTCATATTCGACCTTATTTACTAAGGTATTTTTCTTTAAAACAAATGATAGGTGACTTATTTATTAAAAACACTTTTAATAAAAGTACATTAATTACACCTCAAAACACTGAACATGTTTTACATTTTTTTTAATATCTAAATTTTTAAAAAACATCTTACATTTTTGAATGAAAAAAATAGTACTTTTCTCTTATAACACATTATAGTATGCTAAGCTAAAATTATTATTGTTATTTCCTATAAAAGTTATTTTTGCCAGAAAACATGAAATATCATTAAAAATTAAAGAGTTTACAAAGATAAACCAAGCACAAAGAACAAAATACAAATAAGAAAAATAATAAAAAAATATTTAAACCTAATACAAAATGACACAAAGAAATAAAAGAAATGATATTTCTAGGATCATCGTAAGGTTTAAAAGCTTATATTTAAATATTCTTTTTTTTTTTGCCAAAATATTTAAATCTTACATAATGAACATGATGAACTTGTATTTTCAGGTAGGAGGAGCGCGAAATATTTAGGTAAATCGATTACACAATGTCATTTATAATTTGCTCAATTAAAATATTTTTAATAATTTAAATAAAATTTTATATGATATTTTTTAATTGATTTCATTTTTATAACATAATGCATATTTAAATTCTTACCTTCCCTCTCCCTCATCATTAATATCAAAACTAATTTATATTTAATATTATCTAAATATCATAATTTTATTGAACAAATTACTAATAACGTGATATACTCAGTCTATTTAAATATTTCTTCAAGAATAACTTCTCATAATGGTAGAGTAAAAGTAACTGATTTTTTTTTTAACAAGCAGCCAAAAAAAGCAATCCAAATCAAGTCAAATTACAAAACATTAAATGACATTTATACAAATTCATAGCAATAACATGCACCATTTCCATTTTTGGTATGATATTTAATTATTTACTCCATTGTGTATCTAATTAAAGTAACATGTATGAGGTTGATTTGCAATTTATTGTACATGAATGAATGGATTTTTTTATTACTAGACTAATAAAAATAATTTTAGTTATTCAAAACAAAATTCACATTGAAAATAAATTTCACATTCAATCATTCTAATCTGACGCATGAGAATTTTACAATAATCAAACTTCAAATTTTATTAAAATAAATTATAGTATCAGATAATGAATCAAAATGACAAATAACCTACTAACAAGATTGTTCAGATTGAGTTTAATAGAAGGAAATAAAGCAGGAAAGACGCGACACAATATTTTATATTTTGTATAAATTTTATATTAAAAAATTATATAAGTATTATATTGAAAAAAATATTGATGCGTTTCCGATCGATACGTGTTTCGATAGGTACAAGTAGTGCTCACAGGCCGCTGCGAAGGCCGGACGACACTGAGCAAGTATCAAGGCGCAAGTCTCCACAAACCGACACGTGTATGACCCCCCTTCTTTCCTCCACGTCGCTTTCCTTTCCTCGTCCCTGATTCAACACCTCCATTTCCCGGTCACCGGTCACCGTCCTTCTAATGGACCCCACCCACGTCTTTTGATCACTTTCCATTTCTACAAACAAGTGAATAACAAAAAGCGACTGTTCAGAAGACGCCAACGCAAACGCCATTACTCTCCTCTCTTTTTCTCTCCTCTTCGCTTTTGTTCCTTTCTCGGTCCTCTTCGTCTACGCAGCGACCTTTCAATACCCCATTGCTCACGCTCTTCTCCTCTGCGTCACACGCTCTGTATCGTGTATTCTTTTGTTTTCTGCCTCTGGGTCTCGATTTGTTCTTTCTCTTTATCGCCAAAGATTTTCACTTGGCAACATGACCGGGGTTCCTGAAGGAGGGTCTGAATCTGTAACCCTTGATCTGCTTAAGCATAAGATGGCTGAGTTTGCGAAGGAGAGAGATTGGGAACGGTTTCACAGCCCCAGGAACCTCCTCCTTGCTCTGGTATGTTTCTGTCATTCTCAGACCCCACAAAGATTGTAACTTTCTCTCTGGTTTTAGTTGCACCTTGATTTTATGCGCTTTATTTGTTTGCCTTGTTGATTCTGAGATTTATCTATTTTTAGTTTCTGTGTTTTTGGCCGATTTCTGCCGAAACAAAGCGAGGATGCTTTGTTATTGTTGCTTATATATTATTTTTTTCTTGTTTTCTCCACTTTGATAACTTGGTGGTGGTTTATGATTGACCTGACCTAACTGATTCTTATGTGATATGAGTGAGATTGAGAGAGATGCTAAGTGATTTTGAAGCTTTCTCATCTATGGTTCATTGTAATATTTATTTTATTCAGGCTTCTGGACGTTTCCTCGCAAGTTGGTTCAGTTTTAATATATATATATATATATATATGTATATATATATGTATGTGTATATATATATATATTTGAGGAACAGTACTTAGTACTTTCTTAATTCCCAAGGTTTTTCTTATTCGCGTTGGTCTGAAGATCGAAAGTTGCCGAGTCCATAGTCAAAATCAACTTTGCGAACAGATTCCTTTTTGTTTGTTATCACAAGTCACCCAGAACTCTGTTCCCCCTCTTTCACTTTTCCTGTTTCACTTTTGCTCCTCCATCATTTATTATGTTCTTCTTGCCTCGTGCTTTCTTCTTTCCTTGACCCCATGATAATTCTAAAATGTGGGTCTCTCTATCTCTCTCTCTCTCTCTGCATAAAGTATTTGGGTACTATGAAAAGATTCTGGATTTGATTTTACAGGTGGGTGAAGTGGGCGAACTTTCTGAGATATTCCAGTGGAAAGGCGAGGTTCCGAAGGGTCTTCCAGATTGGAAAGAAGAAGAGAAAGTTCATCTTGGTGAAGAACTCTCTGATGTGTTGCTTTACCTTGTGAGGCTGTCTGATATATGTGGTGTTGATCTTGGAAAAGCTGCTCTCAGAAAAGTTGAACTCAATGCTATCAAATACCCAGCCACAGTATGCAAAGAAACTTCAGCCAAACAGAACCAGAACACCAGCGATGTCACTGATAATGATAATCTGCCTGAGTGAACTTCCATGGATTCATCACCAAGTCGTCTTCACTTGTTATTATCTGACATTGAGGGTTTGGTGAATAGTGAATACTGTAGGGAACTCTGGTTCTAAGCCTAATGGTACTATAGTTATATAGATTATGGTCAATAAGTTACAGATGATAGGGTTGTGTCTTCAAATGGGTATAGAAGACATGGAGGTAGGGTTTGTGTGACATTGCATGGAGACTAGTTTGGTTTGGTTGGCTGGTGGAATGATCTTTTTGGGTACAATTATTCTCACATATTTTGTCACTGTCTTGGCCGACTGAATAGGACTCTTTGACGAGATATGAGATTATATTGAAAGTTGAAGTCATTTCTTTATTTGGTTTTGGCACATGGATCATTTTAGATTGGAAGCAGTTAAAATATTATCATAATTTTGATGAAAGGAGGAAATAATTTACTTCCATCAGAATTATGGTTTTTGGTAGGAAAAAAAAATCAAATGTGTGCACGCGTGCGTGTTTTTTTTTTTTTTTTAAATGGGCAAAGGCTTCATTGTATTAGAGATAATTCTCTATTAATTCGAACATTGGTTCTTTATAATGAAGAAATTCAAATACACTTTCTTTAAAGTAATTGCCATTATCATCAAATGGGTTGATTATGGGCCCATCTCCAGACTGGAGTTAAAGGGAATGAGGAAATATGAGTGCAACTAACAAATGTTAATTTCGTTGTTAAAGATTTGATTCACAATTAAAAATGGTAGGGCTTAAATCTTGCTACAGATGTGAAAATATTGTTAATAAATAACAAGTAACCGTGTATACGTAAGCATTCTAAACTTGGATCCATGTTATAAGAATAGTAGAGAGAGATAAAAGATCAGAAATAAAATGGATATTTTGTTATAACAATAAAATTAATGAAAAAATATCACATAAATTTTATTTAAATTATTTAAATTATTTTAATTGAATAAAATATAAATAATATGACATACCAATCTATGCAAATATTTATCATGTTTGGAGTCCGTAGTGTGTGTCTAATTTTACATTTAAAATAAAATATTAGCTTGCTGTCGCATACAGATCCACGTGTTTGTTGAGGAATTCAACTTTAGAAAGTTGAGATATAAAATGTTCGTAGCTATGGTTGCCGATATAAAATGTTAATTTGAAATTAAATTTTCTTGAATGGAATATTGGTGTCGGAGAATATAGGGAAGGGGGATAGGGGGCCCACACGCAGAAGAAATGGGGAGAAAAACGTGCATTGAATGGAGTGTGCAGGGAAATCGCGTGATGGAGGAAGAGCATCATAATGGTTTCAAGTTTCAATAGTTTGTTACGTTACATCATTTTCAATCCTTCACAGCGCGACAAAGCAAAGTTTAAATATTTACTAAAAGAATTGCCATTTTAATACACAATACCTCAAACAAAATCATCTTTAAGAAGATTGATATTGTAAATAATAAAAATATGTATTTTTTAATTTTATTTTTTATTTATTATGATTTAATTCTTAAAATAATATTTTTTCGTTAAAAAATATAAAATATTTTTAATTAAATGGTACTCTTAATAAAATAATTACTTACTTTCAAATTAATTATATTTTTTTATATTTATTTTATTAAACACTTTAAGATAAATATAAAAGTCATTATTAATAAAAATATTTTTTAAAAAAAGATAATAAATATATTACATCTCGAAAGACTCAAAATATTTTATATTTTTTAATATTTAATTTTAAAAAAATATTTTATATCTTTAAATGAAAGGAGTAATATATTATGATTGTTACTCCTCTGGTTCAATGTATAAATTACTTTTAAAATATTTTACTTGAACCAAAAAAAAAATCTTAAAACTCAATAGTTTTTTTAAAATTTTAATAAGTTTTAACTTTATTCTTATTAAATATATATATATATATATATCATTTAATAACATACTTTTTTTTATCAATATTTAATGAATGGTAAAAGAAAAAAATTATAATAAAAAAATAAGGATGTGATTTATCAATAAAATAAAAAAATTCTTCTCTTTCCTTCTTATAAATAAGAACTAAGAGAGTAAGTACAAATAAAGACAAAAATAAAAAATTATTTTTTTTAACAATTTTAATAATGCAACTACCCTTTCTTAACAACAGTAAAATTAATTAAGTTTACCTTATATAAAGAACTATAAGGAGTACTTTATTTGATTCTAATTATAAGGCTAAGTTAACTAACTTCATAATTTTTAAGAATGGTAGTTAATATTCTTAAACTTATAAAAAATTATTTTATATCAACAAATTTTTACATTAAATTTTTAAATATTGATAAAATATTCTCAAATATTGACATATTAAGTTTAATTTTTTAAAATAATAATGATTGACACAAAAAATAATTATTTAAAACTAATGATATTAAGGTTAAAGGATTAAAAAAATACTTTACAAAATTAAAGGATTAAATTAAAACTTTATACAAAAATTAAAAAAAATAAAATTATAATTTAGCCTAAAAGTTATAATGTCATATTAAGAAAAAATACATACTAGTTTATTTGACATTTAATACAAGTTAATAATAATAAAAATATGAATAAAATTTTTATAAAATTATTGGATACCACTTAAGTTCTTACATATTTTGTTAATATGACATCACAACTTCTACTATTAAGATAATTAAGCAATGATAGTAGGAGAGTTTGTGGTAAAAATAAAAGATAAGGTCAAAAATGTTAATTTTAAATTTTTGAATGTGAGAGTATTCTATATAACGGCCTTAAAATTTAGAATTTTTTTTATATATTTGAGCCTTATAAAAGTACTCATTATAATTATCTATTCAACTATCCATTTATTGTCTAATGATTCAATACCACATCCATTTATTAGAGGCGAAATATGAAAGACATTTTTTTTCTCCAAAGGCGCCTAAACTTCTAAAAAAGATGAGTGTACTTTATTATAAGTTATATGATGGGGTGCTAATTAATTTTTTTAATATTATTGCTATTTAAAGTTATTAAATAAAAAATGAATTCAATAAAAAATTTTATTTAAATATGAGTAATTAAAAAATTTATTTTATTTTTAGACACAGTTAATAACTTAACTATCTCTTTTTACTTTTAGTGAGGTGTTTAGAAATATTTTATAACAAGTATTAAATGGAGTACCTATACTGGATATTTCCTTTGGTTCCATTTATTACCTAGAAATAGGATTTTTTTTTTGTTTTGTTTATAAGGCATGTCATTATTTTTTATCACATAGTTTTCCTTTTACTCCCATTAAATATTGATGAAAAAAATATATTATTAAATTATATATATTTAACAAGGATAAAGATGAAAACTTATTAAATTTTTAAAGAAATTTAATAAGTTTTAAGAATTTTCTAATTCCATTAAAATATATTAAAAGCCATTTATAAGTAGAATTAGAGAGAACAACAAACATAATACTTTCCCTGGCTCAATTTACAAGATTTTTTTTGACAAAATTATGCATACAAATAAAATTCATTAAATACACTTTATAATTTTTTTTAAAATGAATATAAAATTTTAAAAGTACCCTGCATTTTACATAATTTTATTTGTAAAATATTAAATAAAGAAAGAGAAAATATATAATAAAAACATATAATATTAGAACAATGTAATTAAAGAAATCTTATTTTCTGTTAAAATATTTTATATTTTAAAATATCAAATAATTTTTAAAAATATCTTATAAACTAAAAAGAAATAACTATGTTAGAACTTAGAAGTGAGAAAAGGGAGAGGTACAATAGTTAATGTTATGAAAATCGAACATGTCAATGAATCAGTTAAAGTATTGATGTATGATTCAATAGTTGAATTGTGATCAAATTGTGGTTGAACCAATTACAAATAAATTAAAATATTTTTAATAATATATCTTAAAATATCATATAAAAAAATGGAACAATGTCAATAATAATAAATATTGTTAAAGTTTTTTTAATTAAAATAATTTTTTTATTTCAAGTCATTTTTATTAATTTAAAATTTAGTTTTTACATGAAATCTAAGATTTATTTAATCTTTTCAATTGGAATGATTAAATATTCCCTCACCAAAAGTCTCTCCCCATTCCCCGCATGTTCTAATTCACCTTTCATTCATTACAATACCATTTTATTAATCTATTAACTTAAGAATAGATGTATTTGGAATTTGAAATTGAAATGATAGCACCTATTCTTTGTGCCTCTGAAGTCTAAACAAAATTAAATTCTCACTCCAAGTCTCCTGTATCCTCGTTAAACGGTTAAAGCTTTAGGTTTAACGTTTGAGAATTTAATTTTGACTTTTTTCCTGCCGTCATGGCCGGCAATTTGACTGCAACTCTACCCAAAAAAAAAAAAAAATTTACTCAAGCGTTTTACTTTAAAAAGTATTTTTTTTCATATATTATAAATTTAGATATCAATTTGACACAAATTGAGTTTCAATTTTTTTAAGATAAAAGAATGAAACTCGGTTTCAATCAAGTTGAGTTTTATACTTTATTAAGAAAGAAAATTGATGTAACAAGTTGACAGCCTTCTCTTTTCTTTCTCCTTTATGTGAATAATAGTCAATTTCTCTTTATTTTTTTTTATTATATTGGTTGGTATCTTGAAAAATCTTGAAATATTATCACCTTCTACTCAGACTAATGTAAATTTTCACCATACGTAATTGTTATCTATGTAGAGTTGGATATAAATTTTATATTTAAAATGTTACATTTTGAATCTGACATTTAAAATTCATATGTTTAAAATTCTTTATTTGGATAATTAAAAAAGTTTCAAATAAAAAAAAGAGATAAGTTGATATTTTAAAGAAAAATGAAAAATTGAAAGTAATATGTTAACTTCTATTTTTTAATTGATGGACAAGAAATAGAGACAAGAAGATATAGAGATATCAATAATAAAAACACAAGATGAACTGTTTGAAGTGACTAAAATTTCAATTGAATATGGTATAAAAAAAAGTTGAAATTGTAGAAGAAATATAATAAGAAATAGATAAATTTGGATTTGGAACTTCAATTTTTGTGTTCCACAAAAGGAGATTTGATCACATTCAAATTCTCATTAACCCAAAGACACTCATATAAATTTATTAATCCAAATTTCTCATATTTTTATTATTGATGTCTTTATGCCTTTTTATCTCTCATTTTTGTTTCCCATCAATTAAAAAAATAGAAGTTTACACATCACTCCCAATTTTTTATTTTTGTTTCAAATATCAACTTATCTTTTTTTTTTTCATTTAAAATTGTTTAAACTACCCAAATAAGGAACTTTAAACACATTAATTTTAAATGTTAAACTTGAAATTTGATATTTTTAATATAAAATTCATACCTAATTTTGCATAGATAACAATCACATACAAGAGAAATTGACATTAAACTTTGTTTGATTTGAGAAGAGGAGAGGGGACGGAGGGAAAGGGAGGGGAGAGGAGGCAAGGAGGGAGGGAGGAGGAGGGAAGAGTGGGGGAAGGGGGGCAAGACTTTGGGCTCCCCTCCCCTTGTTTGGTAAGGTGGAGGGAAGGAAAAATTTAAAAAAAAATTCCTCTCCTTCCCTCTTTTTCTCCCCAACTAAATAGGTTCTTAATTTGAGTAGGAGATGATAATATTTTTAAAATTTTCAAAATAACAAGCAATAAATAAAAAAGAAAGGGATAATCATTCACGCAAAGAAAAAAGGAAAGAGAAGGTGAAAAAAAAGGGTGATTGGTCAACTTGTCACATCAATTATTATTTTTAAATAAAATATAAAACTTGGTTTAATTGAAATCAAGTTCCGTGCTTTTATATTAAAAAAAATTGAAACTCAATTTGTATCAAATTAAATTGTTAGAATCTTTTTCCTTTTTCCTTTTAGTGAATTTATTTACCTATGATGGTTATTTCATTGTAGATATTTCTAGTTGCCTTTACCTCTTCATCTCATCTTAATTTTCTTTTTCTTTCTTGTTCTTTTTTTTTAACAAATCGATTGAATCATTCGAATTACATGTTCAGCTAGTTCAACACCAATTTAGGCCGTTTGCTGCTAGTTCCTCTATTCTCTAATTTTTTATATCTTTGAACCAGACATTTAGCCGGTTCCCAATTGAATCGGCTAATCTCGTTTGGTTCTCATAATCTTAACAATACTTATACAACCTGTTGAAGCTGCCAAACATACAATCTTCATATAGAATTAATTATTATTATTATTATTATTATTGGCTGGAAAACTAAATTAAATTGGGAAAATATATCTATAAGTTTTTTTAATTTTTCTCAATTTTAAATAGGAGAATGATAGATAAATTTTAAAAGGATCAATTAATTTAACTTAACTCACAAATGCTAAATTTTAAAAATTTATAAGTTCAAATTTTAATTTTGTAATTTCGTTGTAAGGAATTTGTAGTTTGTGTTTTAAATTTTAATAGAAAAATAAATTTATTTATTCTTCAACCAGGTTAAAATATGAAAAATAAGTTATAAATTTATCATAATAAAATTATAAAATTGAGAGTCAAACTTACGCATTTCTCAAGTTTGATACGTGAAATTTAAGTTAAATTAATCTGTCATTCTCCCATTTTAAATCAAGTCTATACAATTTATTTTATTTTAATCAAGTTCTTATAGTTTGATCAATTAAATTTTTTAATCTATGAAAATTAAAATCCTTAAATGTTTATGTTAACAAACAAAATTAAGAACTTTTATATTTTTATTAAATGATTATATAAGTTTAGAATTAATTATGTAATTTTCACCACTCAAAATTTATATAATTATATTGTCTTTTAAATATTTTTTATACTTATAAAATTCTCATTAAAAATTAATAAAAATTCTGAAAGTGTATTGAATCAAATTTTTTATTTTGGCTAAAAGTATTAATTAAATTTTCCATAAACTCTAAACGTATTTTTGTCCGAAAAATTTAATAATTTTTTATTAATTTTAAGCTTAAAGGATTGATGTATTTAATAAATTAAATTATAAAAGCTTGATTAAAATAAATAAACTACAACCAACTAAATTTGATGTGAGTGGTTAAAGTACTCGTTTCTTAAGCAAACGATTAGAGTTCAAATTTCAATCCTTTTGTATGTGGTAATTTAGTTGAGAGGTGTCCACTGTTCCTCTTCCGTGCTTTGGGAAAGAAAATTTTTATTATCAACAAAGTCTATTCCTTATATTATAAAAAAAATAAAATAAACTATAGATATCTGAAAACTACAAAAACATACAGATTAATCCTTCCAAATAAATTCACACACACAAACGCAAACACAAACATGTCGTTACTCGTTGGTACTCAATTAAATTCAATTATGCATCATTGTTACCTTTGACAAATTTGCAACGCTTAGGCACATGGTTATGAAATTGGTGTAAACATAGACATGACACAATCAGAGCCCACGACCATCAGTGCATCATTGATAATAGTTATTGATCATGTACACTATAATTTTATCTTAAAATCAGAACCATATATTATTCTTAATTCTAAAAAGCAGTAAATAAATAATTTGTGTGTGTATGTATATTCTCACATCAACGCATGACAAAACTCAACTTAATCATCAAAATTAGATGTTAAAATTGCGTAAGCCGGGCTAGCTTTTGGCCATATAGGCCTAAACCAATGTGGTATGTTAGACAGTTAGAGGCTTGAGCTTAATTTAAAATTTGTATAAGGTTTTTTTTTTTACAATTTAAATTTAAGTTTATCTAAAGCTCAGCCTGATCTGAAATCTTATTTAAAAGCTTATTTAAAAATAAATCTCTTAAACAGGCTTATATGTTGGCTTTAAACATTTCAAATATATTTTAATACTACTAAAGTTCATATTTGTATAACATAATTTATTAATTCCAATAGATAATAATGAAGATAATTTACCAACTAGAATAAAATAATAATGTAACAACATTAAAATTAATATATGAATCTAATTTGTTTGAAAACATAAATAAAAATAAAAAATATTAAATAAAAATTAAATAGTTAAACTGATGTGTATGTAACATGTTATAAAATAATATATATATATATATATATATATAGCCTGGCCTGTTAGGTTTGTAAGTAAATGCTTGTAAAAATAAGTCTAACCTATTTAACTAAATAGGTTTAATCAAATATTTGAACTTGGCAGACTTATTTAACAAATAGTTTGGGTTGGCCTACTTTTGGTCTATTTCCATCCCTAAAGTAAAAAATATATGTAAAAATTTTATTTATAATATATTAGGGTGTACTATTTGATAAATTATGAATATAGCTGGCCCTAACTTATTGAAATATATATTATATAAAGTGGCTGTGAAGGTGGGCAAATGCTCCTATTGACTTCGAAGAAATTTACAAACAAGTATGATGACTTTTGAATGGGGATACATAATGAAACTTTCAATTCCTCCAATTTAACTTTGATTGATTTGGTCTTTTATATTTTATGTAAGTTCCTTAAATTTTGAAAACACAAGTTGAATAACAAAATAATACAATATATAATGTATATTGATGAATTGGCATGTAAATGAGATTAATCCTTAAATAAGTTTAACTTTACCTATATAATCACTTACACTATATTTTGTAATCTTATTTTTAAAAATTTCATTGTCTTTTTTAATTAAATAATTATATTTATTTTTAGTAATTTATATAACTGTCATTAATATTCTGCTATCATGCCAGTAAGTTTTAATAGTGTTATCTCCTTTTAAAATAATTACAATAATGATCAAATTGATAATCAAGGTAAACTTGAGGAACCAAATCAATAAAAAATAAATTTAAGGAATCAAATTAATAAGTGAGATAAATTTGAGGGATTAAAAATTATATCATTCTTTTTGAATATTTGCCCCCAACTATTTCTATAATTTTGAACCCCTTAGCGGCTTAACTCATTTTCAAATTTCTTGTACATTTTGCACTTTATATAATTTATGTTCTTATGAGCCCAACACCTTGCACCCGCCACGCATATAAAAAATAAATAATTATATAAACTACTAGAAGATGTATTACTGACACATAAAACTACAAAAATGTGACTTTTAACTTTGGCCTCTATGTAATTCATCAATTTTTGTGGAGGTTGGGATTAGGAGCTATAGCAACTAAAGATGCTTTGTTCAGGAAATCTTGTGTACAAGATCCTTTATGTCCTCTTTGTAGGACAGAGAAGGAATCAATGGAGCATCTTCTCTTTTTATGTCCTTGGACTAGGAAGTGTTGGTTTGGCTGTGACTTGAAGCTTCGGTTCAACAGGTGGAATGTGATAAGGGTTGAAAGGCGGCTTGTGGATATGCTTGGAAATGACAGTAAGTTGCATGACTATGGTAAGGCTATTTTGTCTTCTATGTGTTGGTGGACATGAAAGAGTAGATGTAAATGGGCATTTGAAGGAGTAAGGGTTGATGCAGATAATGTGGTCAAATTAGTCAAAGCGCAGCTTGAAGAGTTTTGGAGAAGTAAATCTATCAATAGTAACAGGTATAAGCCATCTGGTGTTGTGAAGGTTCAAAGGCTTAAGTGGGAGGCCTCTTCTGCAGGATCTGTGAAGATCAATTTTGATAGTTCTTTTGGGGAGAAGACCAATGTTGCTGGTGTGGGGTTGATCTGTGGGAATGAATTTGGTGTTTTTTTTTTTTTTTGGGAAGTATGGGGAAGAAGGTCCAATTTAGCTTTGCTTTTATGTCAGAGTGTTTGGCATTAAAGGAGGCTTTTTTTAGTTTCTTTGAAGTTTGTGGGATCTGGAGTTTGCTTGGAGATAGATTGTGACTCCTTATTCATGATGATTTTGAATAATTCTTTAAAGGGCTGTGATTGGAGATGCAAGGATTTGTTGCAAGATATTCTGGAGTTGAAGGATTCATTGGGTGATGTTTCTTTTTCTTTGGTTGTAAGGGAAGGTAATAGGCCTACTGATTTTTTAGCAGTAGGTGTTATAAGGGAGATGTACCATGCTGAATGGCTAGTGTCTGTACCATCTCCTTTCGTTACAGTGTTGTGTGAGGATTTCTTGGGCAGTTCAAGTGGAGGTTTTGACAGAGACGGTATTGGTTTGGTTGTTTTATTCTTTTCTTTGCATTGTTCTTTTGTTTTTTTTTTTTTTGTTTAGTATTGTGTTAGGTTGTATCTAAGTTTTTTGAGTGTTTTATTTTTGTGCTTGGGCTATTAGTGATTGTAATATTTTTTTATTAATAAAATTGACTTTTTTTGGCCAAAAAAAAACTTTGGCCCCTATGAAATGAAAAAGCTTATCTAGTTGGAATTAAAAAATTACATTATTTATAAATCATAAATAATATCATTTATTTTTTAACGTATGAGGTGAACATCTAGTCGTATAAGGTTATTATTATAACTTGGTACAAGTGAAAACGCATGGTGTCATCGTAGTTTTAGTTTTTGCCAACCGATTGTGTTTCAGCTTTTGCCATCACAATTTTGAGTGATTTGGATGATTTTATATCTTTCTTATCTTAAAAAGGTGAAGAAATATTAATCATGTTTTTTACTCACTATTATAAATTTGTGATATTAATTATCATATTATTAGAAGTAAAATTAAAAATTATCATGATTTGATGTACTTTTAACTATATAATAAATTTTTTTTGTTATGCGATATTTGATTAAAAATATAGTATTTGTTTGGCAACTTATTTTGGGTATAGTTTTTTTTTATTCTGCAGAAAATATAAACAAATTTGTTTGGTATCATGTTTTTGAAAAGTGTTATAGAGAAAAAAAAAAACCAAACATTACTTTGAAGAGTAAAAATATAAAAACGTCTTTTAGGCATTTTGGAATTTTTGTTTTTTAAAAAAGAAGAGAATACAAAAAAATCTGTTTTTATTTTTTTTATTCTCAGAATATATTATATAAAATATTAATTCTCAGGATAATAAAACAAAAATAGTTTCAACCAAGCCCATAATCCCTATGTCTCAAATTACAAGACACTTTTAAAAGAAATTTATCGTCCTAAAATATAAGACACTTTGATAAAAATAAAATTTCATTCATGATACTTTTTTAATATTATCTTTCACATATATTCTCTCACTTTAATATTCTTTCATAGATGTAATATTAAATGAAAAGAATTTTTAAAAGTTTATATTTTTATTTTTTAAAAAATAAGGTTGTAAAGTATCTTTAAACAGTTTTATTGCTATATATAATTTTTAATTAAAAATTTCTTGTAAATTAGAATAGAAAATATTACGTATAATTAATAATTTGCAATTATTCGAGTCTGTTAATACTCACACGCTCAAACACACATTCTTCACTCACAACTACTAGTGTTGTAGCCTTATTATGCCTAAAAGTAAACCCTGAAAAAAAATGGTTCAACTTTCCAAAACATTTCATGCATCTCTCGTAGTAAGTGTCATGGTTTTCCAAAAGGCCATCCAGAGGAGAACAAGGGGCACCGAATCTTCTCACGTCACTTGGCATATACTTTCTATATTCACAAAATGCATTCAAATAAACTTTTTTTGGTTGGATGTGAAATTCAAATGAAGAGAAAGAGGGCGGGGGTGGGGGGAAGAAGAAGAAGGGTTTTGTGGAACCAATCTATGACATGAGACCTACCAAATTTTCTCTCTCTTCTCACTTTTAATGCTTTGCATCTGAAGAGAGTTAACTACTGCTCATTCAAAAATATGATCCAGAGGGAGGGGAAAAAATGGAATAATAAGCAGGGATGGATCTAGAATGATAAACATGGGGGCAAAATTTCAAATAAAATGAAACATGGGAGGCTAAAATCAATTTTATCAATTTTTATAAAAAAAAGTCTCATAACTTTTAAAGGGACGTAAAGATTGTTGGGGGGAGGAACATCCTTGCATGCCTCTCTACTAGTACAAAATAAAAAATTAATAGAGCACTTTTTACATTGGTTAAAAGGCAAACAATATAGAAAGTAAGGGTGGTGAAATTTTTGTAATTATCTCTAACTTTCTATATCAGTTGTCCTAAAAACTGATGTAGAAACAACTTTTCACGTCGGGTGAGTTGCACCCAATTTAGAAAGTTCACTTTTCAGGGAAAGCTTTGTTGAAATTTTTTAAATTTTGTTCTTTTTTTAAATTGTTTCAAATTTTGTTATTGATATTAACTTTTATTGAAAGTGCTGTTAGTAGCTTTATAAGTTCTTAGGTTATTGCATGTGATAATCTATTTGGTATAAAATCATGAATTTTCTCTTATAAAAATTTTTAAAAGTCTTGAAAGGTTCAATTTTCAAAGGAGATTCTATCAAAATTTTTTCAATTCTATTCTTTTTACTAAATTACTTCAAATATTAGGTTAGTTAGGAATTTAAATTTTTAAAATAGTTTGAAGGGGATAACATGCATAGTAGTTGTATTTTTCTTTAGGTAGTGACAAATGAATTGTAGTTGGATGAATGCTAAGGGAATGAGTGTTGAGTATGATAATGGGGTTAAGGAGTTTTTGGAATTTACTAAGAAAAACATTGTTGATGATAATAGTAGGAAGTTCTATTGTCCTTGTGTTAATTGTTTAAATGAGAAAAGATTAGGTGTTGCCAAAATAAAAGAGCATTTGATTTGCAATGGTATTTACAAGAATTATATAATATGAATTTGGCATGGTGAATGACTAAATCCTAATAGCACATCTCAATATGTGGTAGTTGATAATAATGCTAATGAAGTAGATATGGATGATGATCAGCTAGAAAACATGATCCGCGATGTTGGAGAAGAGGCCTTTGAGCAAGCACATGTGTATAAAAACCTGTGCATTGATGCAGAGAAGCCTTTATGCCCAGGTGCACTAATTTTAATCTATTATCTGGGATATTAAAATTGATTATTTTAAGGCAAAACTTGGGTGGAGTAATAGGAGTTTAACATGGTTGCTAGAGTTGCTTCAAGTAGTGTTTCCAAAAGACAATGTACTAATCAAATCATTACTATAATGCAAAGAAGATATTGTGCTAAATGGGTATGAAATATAAAAAGATACATGCATGCCCTAATGATTATATGTTGTACAAAAGAGAGCTTGAAGGGGAGGAAAAGTGTCTGAAATGTGAGGCATCATGGTATAAAGGAAAGGAGCTCTTGCAAAGGTCTTATAATATCTTTCAATTATATCAAGATTCAAGTGGTTGTTTGTAAATGCAAGTGATACAAAGACCTTGAGGTGACATATAGATCTGATGAAAAACTTCAACATCCAGCTGATTCTACTCAATAGAAGAAAATTAATCAATTATTTTTTAAATTTGGTAATGACCCAAGGAACTTCAGGCTTAGACTTTCTACCAATGGAATGAATCTTTTTGGTAATCTTAACAGTATACATAGTTCATGGCCTATCCTTTTGATGATTTACAACCTTTCACCCCCACTATGCATGAAATGAAAATATATATGCTATTTATGTTAATTTCGGGACCAAAACAACTTGAAAATGATATTAATGTTTACCTAAGACCTCTGATTGAAAACTTAAAAGAGCTATGGGAGGTAAGTGTGGAAGTATTTGATGCAAATCTGAAGGAGAACTTTAAGTTACATGCTATGATTTTTTGCACTATAAAATGATTTTTCTGCATATGAAAGTTTTTCTGGTTACAATGTGAAAGGTCATAAAGCCTGTTCAATTTGTGAAGAAGGTACAAGTTACCATCAACTTCAACATGAAAGGAAAACGATCTATCTTAACCATTGAAGGTTTTTTAAATGAGATTACCATTATGGTATGAGTTTTATAAATAACCATATTTTCTTATGTCACATCACCCTTGTCTTTATGTGTTTTTTTTTTTTAACATCACCCCTCTCTAACCCTTGTTTGGTTAGAGAGGAATGGAAGCTTGGGACAAAAAATAAAAATTTTAATGAGTTTTTTTTGGATGAAATAATGAGTTCAATTCAAAAAAAATAGATAAGTAAGGTTATAAAATTTTAATAAAGAGAAGATGTAAGATAAAAGAGTAAGGAAAATTAATTAAAAGTTTTAAACCTTACTTCTCTAATTTTTAAAATTGAACTCATAAAAATCTCCCCTCCTCTCCAACCAAATATGCCATAACTATCTCCCAAGTCATATACATGCATAAATAAATATATATATATATATATATATATGCATATATAACATTCTCTTCATTAAAAAATATAAGGTATTTTTAATTAAATCACACTCAATAAATTAATTTATTATCTTTTAACTAATACTATCTTTTTATATTTGCTCTTATTTAATAGGTGTCTTACTTGAATGTGAAGGGTTGAGCAATTTAATTATTAAGGGTGTTTTTGAAAAAATATTAGTTACACATTAGGCAACTAAATATCTTATATTTTTTTAATATCTAATAAAAAATTCTTTATATTTTTTAAATAAGAGAGTACATACAATTATACATACATACATATGGAGAGAGACTATAGAGGGAGAGAGTGAGATTTAAAAAATAAATAAATAAATTGGGAGGTTTCAATATTTTATAAGCTACAACTATTTCAAGTCCAATCTCTTGAAAGAAAAGCCTAATAAGCTGGCTTGACTCAGCCCTAACACTCTTCTTTATTGAGGTTTTTAGGCCAAATAGGCCCTAGTTAATGACCTCCATTGGGCCAAAAAGTGCTTCATATGGGTCATTTTCTATGGCCCAGGCTTTTCTCATAATAAGAGTCCCTTCTGAACTTGACAAAGCAATCCAATAATAATGCCCTCGCAAATCTAAATCCTTATCTTCTTCCCCTGTGGCCGAAAGAACCATTCCACAAATGTTAAAGTAAATCTTCACATCACACTCTCTTATATTATCTTCACTTAAACCAAGCTCTTACCTACAAGTACTATTATTAGTTATTCCTTTATTACTGCCTCTTTATATTAATACTCCTTTTATCTCAAATTACAGAACACTTTTGAAGGAGTTTTTTCATCCTAAAATATAAGACACTTTGAGCAAATTAAATTTTTATTAAAAGCACTAATTATAATATTATCCTTTCTCTCTCTATAATTAATTTACATCACTTCTCTTTTTAATATATTAAATTATGAACATTTTAAAAAATTTATATTTTTATTTTGAAAAGATAAAATTGTTAAGTGTATTTAATGAGGTTTAGTAATATGTAAAATTTTCTCTAAAAATATTTTATAATTTAATATGAAGAGAGTATTACCTATATCTACCTCAAAGCTCCCCCATGGGGCCTTATCTCAGTGGGAATGACTATGAAGAATAGAAGAAATAGAGATGAAAAAGAAAGTGTGTGTGATGTCCTCAAAGCGTGAGCAATACTTTCCTTTATGCTTAATGTGCTTCGACTTATTTTAATTTTTCAGTGCAGATTTGTGTTGATAATGAATTTTTTTAAGAATAAAACGAAAACTTTTGAGCATGGTTTTCACTTCCGAGACTCAAGCCAAATCAATACTAGATTTTACAGAACAATAATTTGACTTTATCTCCAATGCACTAAAAAACAAAAGCAACAAATTTGAATATTTTGATGTAAGAAATGAATGATGATGAGGGGTATTTTTTTATTAATGAAGTGATACCTTGCACAATAAACTCTTTACTTAAAAGTCATAGGTCTATTTGGTTTCATGAACCACTATAGTCTAATAATATATATTAAACAAGAGTTATTTAAAATAACTTTTCATGAATATGCAGAATTTCTTTAAAGTAATATTTCCTTTCACCAAGTGGCACATGTTAATTTTAAAACCTCCCAAAGATGCTTTTAGAAATAGAGAGACACAATCTTGGTGATCATAACTTCCTTCAGATAACCCTTTATAAAAATTCTTTAATTTATAAGAAATAATTTTTTTTCAAAGAAGACATTTCTTCATTTTAAAAATATTTCAACTCCCTAATCATGTTTGTTATTGATTAACTAGGTCTAAATTTGTTGCGTAGTTTAGGATCGACCTAGGTCATTACTTTTAAGGAGCAAGTTTTGAGCTTTCTTAATTTTAATTTGAAGTGTTAAATGATGTAAGGGAATGGACCTAAACTAAATTGCATATCGCTAATGTCTTAAACGCATTAAAACTAACTAAAATGCATTCAAGAAGCTACAATGATTATGCAAATGCCATGAATTAATTAACAAAAAGTAAGAAATGTTTGTTTTAATTATGATATATGGAACAACTTGAGAATTTTTATGGAATAAACTTTCATAACCCAATTCAATTAATTAGATATAAGGGGAAAATGATAAAATAATGAAATTAAAAAGTTATATTACATAATTGAAGCATAGGAAACCCTCAAGTATAATAGCCTAACATTTAATCTGCCATAGAGCTCAAATCATAGTGGTCCAAGTAATACATCATCATGAATTAGGCCAATTAAACCCATTAAAAACCAAGACAATTAGTTCAAATTGACTATGAAAATTATGTTTAGAATAATCTAATTGACAAATTAGACAGTTTACTGACTTAATTGAAAGGGCATAACCCACCCAAATTTGCAACATTAACCGTATTGAAAACTAAGTTAATAGTGAAAACTCAGTTATCAATCTAATTGGTAATGCCAAGGGTTTTATAAATATAAATTTCAACAAGTTACTTAACACAAATTCAATTTAGATATCCATTCAATCATAGATTCAAAATATTTATAATTTATAATTAAATTCTCCTCAAACAATACAAGTCAGGACCACTTAAAATTAAATTATCTTAAAACTCTTGAATTAAAAATATAAATAAAAAATCACTCTCTTATTATCTTCGAATGCTAGGTTCCAGCTCCCTTTATGTTTATCTATCAGGTTACCTCCTAAGTTAGCTCAAATTTCTATATTTGAAAATTTTCCTCTAAGCTTCTTGTCCTTATAGAACAACGGCAAAGTCAAGATCCTTAGTTAGAGGTACATGACAACTTAATTTAAAAATTAATAATTTTTTTTTAAATATCATATAATAAAAATTTGAATTCAAACATTTTTTTTGTTGAGGTAAATTTAAGCATTGTTGGGTTTAATTAAAAATAGTTTATTTTATGAGTTTAATTGAAGATAGTTATTAAAATATTTTTTTAAAGAGAATCACATTTCAAATTATAAATATGTATAGTATGTTTTCTCTCCTGAATAGTTATGATCATGCAATCACAACCTCGAGTCACTGAACCAATTCTTTTAAAAAAAAAAAAAAAACAAGAAGAAGAAAAACAAAACATTGTTTGCGTATGCTTGAAATCTAGCTCGACATGAGTTGGGCTTTAGATGAGCCCAAATGGAAGATCTCCGATTGAAATCTGGCCCAAACATGATCAACCAATCCATGTTTTTTAAAAAAAATTGAATTTTTTAACTGAATATAAGTTTTTTTTAACGATGAAACACGCGCACACGTATCATCTATGCCAATCTGTAATTATAGCTCTCATATCATATGATTGTAATTATATTTTAATTATTATATGTCAAAAGCAGCATCATATCATATGAACTTACCTACACATTATTTTAAGTCATCATTGGCATCATTACTTTTTAAAAGAAAATAATAACTAAAGACACACAAGTGACTTTTTCTAGAATGCAAGAAACGTTAATTTATTTATTCAATGATAAAAATCATTTGCATTTAAAATTTTGAATGACATTTAGTTATATATAGCTAAGTTCAACAGTCGGCTGAAAGACCTATAAAAATATGTTAACATCATATGTCAAGAAAGTATGATAGATAAACAGTGTTATAATAGTCTAGAAAATATGAGGAAAGGTAGTTTCTTCAATAAATGATCAGAAATAATATTTCAGGAAACTAACACACAATAATAAAATAATTAATAATTAACTTTGAACTAAAACTGATATTTTTTTTAAAAAAAGAGAATTTTGAAAGTGCTCCATATGTAAATATATGGCTCGGCCTATATTTTAGTATATATAAAATTGAGAACTACTTTATTTATAAGTAATAAATATGTTCTTCGTTTTAATTATAAGATATTTTTTAAATAAAAGTATACATAATTATTAAATAAATTTAATACTTTTAATTTTTATATAAACTTTAAAAGATATTTTTAGTAGTAAAAGAATTTTTTAAAAACATTTTGTATTTTGAGATAACAAATGGCTTTAAAAATATTTTATAAAATAGGATGGAGTAATATTTTTTTTAATAAATTTTATATTATATATAGAAGCTATCATTCATAGAAGCTAATGAAAACCATTAGTTAATTCATAAAAGAACTATATCAACGGTCTGGTTCCTTATTAGCTTCTGGGACAAGAACAGAAATATACAGGGAGTAATAAAACAATCTGCGATCTTCCTTTTGGCTCGAAGCTGATTTTAAAAGATCCCGAGCCTACGCTTCATCATGATGACTGCCATAGCCCTAAACAAGTAAAGAAGAAGAACAAGAATTAATATATAGTTTCTTTGATGAGGCCTTACTTTAATGCGCTCCAGAATTATTCCTAAAGCATTAGGATTGTTATCATTGCTTCCATTCTGATCATCATCATCATCATTGTCAAGAAACTATCTTTTTCACGTCCTATATATGCACACAACGATTCTGTATCAGGTAAATCAGGCATATACATTATTATCATCACCAGAAGAAATAGTATGCTCAAGAGAGGTGGTAACACTATATCAATGATTTCAAACTCTACATTGTTGGTAGGGTGGTGTCTTCCCAGGAGGCGGCTCCGGCGACGGCGAGGCTGCACCGTAAGGCTGGGGAATCGACGGCGGGTTTTCTGCCTCGGATCACGGCCGGTTGTACAGTGGGGGGTCATGGGTCCTATAAGGATGTTGAAGAAGATGATAATGGAGATTGCTCCCAAGGGACAGTTCATTGAGGCATATTATAGGTATCTGCCATTACTGCGTCCCCAGCTCTTTCCTCTTTGTTGATTAAATAGAAGGTTCATTAAGGAGGAAGAAGAAGAAACCCAGAAATGATAATGCTTCTCAGTTTTGATGACATAATATATATATATATTAACCTTCAAAGTTTATTCTTTTGGTTTTGTACTGTCTTCAGCATGTAAAAGTTTGTGGTAGTACTCTTAGAGGAAAAAGGAATGTATTTCTTCTCTTCTAATTTTTCCATGGAGGCTACACTATTAATTTGGACGTGGTAGCTTTCTCTTCCATAAATCTCAGTGCATGTTTGGATACATCAAATAATCAATTTTAAAGGTTATCATATAATCAAATAATAATCTCCAAACCAAATTTGAGTAATTAGTGAACCCATGGCCAAGTGGGAACCTATCATGCGACTTGTGAAAAAGAAAGGACCAGTGTCGGCATTCCCATGGTACAATGTTAGGGAAATAAAGCTGCTAACATATGCTACATGCCTCTTTGATTTTAACATCTCTAATTTTCGTGCCACTCGTTTTCCTCTGTTCCCAATTTTTTTATATTAAAAAATTTAGATGTTGGGTTCGAAGGACTGATCACCTGGGTTAGACTATACTTTCAGTGAATACTTATAAAAATATTTATAGATAATTTATTAATAAAATTTTCACATGGACAATAAAACTTGATATTGCTATCTTGTAAATTATAGATCAAATTCTCATCAAGTAGATTAATATTTGTAAATTTCTCATTGCATCATTGGTGAGCTAGTAAGCATTTTTATTCATCACACACTTTTTAGGTGTCAGCCATGAGCCTGATGAAAAAGAAAAAATGCACATTGTGCTTGAATAGAGTCAAGGGTAGCTGGATCGATCATGATCTAAATTAAAACGTTTGAAGTGTGAGGTTGAATTGTATGGAAGGGACATAAGGCCTGCAATAGTGGCTTTTTTAGTTTTTTGTTTACACGAAGCATCAAGATACACTGCTAACAAAAATCAGTTCAATTGATAAAGACTTGACACATAATTCACAAAATTATAGAACTAAACCCTGCTATTGATGTAACAATCTTGTTAGTAGGTGACTTGTAAGTATCTTTATTAACACTCTTTTGATCACAAGACATGTCTTGATGTTAGTGAGCCCTCAAAATTCAATTCATCTAGATATATATATATATATATATATATTTTAGGAATTTCAGCCAAGTTTGAGAGCATGTAAGAGTGGGGAGTTTGGAATCAATGAATGGTCCCAAGATCTACTACTATCAAAACCTCAAGTCCTTTTGTCTTTGCCTTCCAATTATTGGTGTGGTGATAGGATCACTACTTGATTTTAACCCACCTTTATTAGTTGTTTAATGTGACAGATTCAATTGCCTGAGCTTATTTGGAAAGATATGCATACATCTGATCAAAACTTGTTTATGGAGAAAGCAAGAAACTTATTGTATCTTAGCTGATTAGGATATGACACATATATTTTGCTTGATCCACAATCAAAATTCGTCACTCCATCGTGAATAGAAAGCACTTATACTTTATAAAAAGCTTGATGTGTCGTACTTGCCAATTTAGTCGTGAAGTTACATCTGAAGCTCTTTGAGAGAGAAAGCTAAAAATCACAGTGAAACTTCTGTTTGGTTTCAAAGTTAAATAGTGAGAACAACAGATTCTACGTTCTAACAATCGTGATGCCACATCAAAATCAGATCCTTTTCTTTGATCAAGCTTAATATGTTGGGATAACCTCAAATTTCCAAATAGATCAGCAAATTTTGTTCATAATTTATACTAATACTATATTTTAGCCCTGGACCAAATTTAAAATTTATAAATAATTCTTAATAAAAAGACTATAACAATGAAATTAGGTACCACAATTATAACAATACAGTTATAAATAACTAACTTTTCAGATCCGGTCTATCATGACTTATTGGTTGTAACATCCCACTTTGTGAGGCTTAGTGTTGTAGTCTCCCCTTCTTTATTTTCTAATTATTTGAATATCTGTTCTAGACCTGTATTTACCAAAAGAAAAAAATACTATCTTTTGTATGTTAATTCTCTATTGATGCTGGGTAATATTTGTAAATGTAATACTCAGAAGATATAAATACATAACAACTTATTTATGTCAGAAATATAAACAACATTACAACCTATTCTATTTTATAGTTTAATATTTTATAACATTATTCCAAAAGTTATTTTTGTTTAATTTTTTATATATTAGGTTTTGAAAATATAAATTATTTATTTTATTTTATAGTTTTTCACTTGTACAATTTTAAATATACTCCCTTAATTAGAAAATATAAAGTATTTTTTGAGGAGTTGAATGTTAAAAAATATAAGATATTTTTAATCTTTTTAAGTGTAATCATTATTTTTTTTAAAAGTGTCCCTCTTGAATAAATTATTTTATATTTATCTTAAAGTAAAATGCCCTATTAAATAAAAATAAATATAAAAATATAATATTAGTTTGAAGAAAATAATTTAGATAACGACATGCACAAAATTATTTTATAATTTGTGACGCAGTACACGTTGAAATTTGAAGTTATGTAGGTTTTATTTTAAAATTTATTATTTTAAATATCATTTATAACTATAATTTTTTAAAAAAGTAATAATTAATGTCAATATTGCATGAGTAAAAATTGTTAACATAATATCTGAAAATTTTTAAAAATAAAAAATCTAAATTTACAAATTATGAATTAAAAAATATCCTTAATGAAAAACGTATTATTAGATTTTTTTTTTTAATGGTAAGAGGATATTCATAAAAAAAAAGAAAAAGAAAAACATTCCATGGATTCGGTAAAATATATATATATATATATATATAAAGATTTGATGATCATTTAAATTAAATAAACACATAGATTATGATTCCAATGATTGTTTAAATCCAACGGTAAATATTTTTAATCAACATTCAACAAACACGACTTTAACTGCTTCAGAGCACTCTCTTCTTCTTCCGATAGCCTTCATCTTCTCCCTCCATCTGCGTGATTTTCGTCCGCCTCACTTATTGAACTCAGAGCTCTTGATTTTCACCGGCGCCGTTTAGAAGATTGATGTCAAAACCTGCAGCTGTGAAGAACGTTAATGTTCGGCGCCTTCGAGGTTTGAATCTCCGCAAAACAACAAAATTAACTGGCTGTTGGATTAAACAAATGGGTATGAGAAAGCTTGCATAATTGGAATAAGTCCTGAAACTTGATTTTTAACACCCATATGTATGCTATCATAGACCGAGTCTCTCACGACACTGCAAAATCTTGAGGGAAGGAGGACGATGAAGTGTTTGGGAGATTATTTTTTATTTTTTACTTTCTAGACTTTTCTTTCCACACTGCAATATCATAAGCTAATTTACAGTGCCGCTTGATTGACAATTTCTACGGCCTAACGCACACCTTCCTGAGAATGACCTCTGGTCTGACACATTAAAAAGGAGCCACTAGAGGGGACAAAGGAAAGGGAGAGTCACTTAGAAGCAAAAGTGATTCCATGGTGTTCACATCAATCGTAGAAATGTTAGGGGGAGGATGAGCTGCATCTCAATAATTAGTGATGGTTTGTGATGGGTTTCTAAAAGCATCAAGCAAAGTGATGTTAAGCCACATGCCTACCCAACAAACTAATCCATTTCTGAGAAAAATTCTCACTTTTTTTCCTTCAATGTCCCCACAATCACACCTCGTGGTCCAGCCTCCCCTTACCTTATCACGTTCCAGCCCCCATCTATTTCAGAAACTTGGTCATGTCAACCTTTAATCACACTTCTTTTCTTCGCTTAAAGTAATTTGAAAGGCCTCTTACACTGCCCCACTGGATAGATTCCAAGAAAAAACTCAATTAAGTGATCATCAACTAACTTCCTAACTTGCCAGACCCATCTCTATTGAGCCTATATGTATCCCTCTACTCTCTGACTCTGAGCTGTGAGGTCTGTTGTTTTTCTTTTTCTGAGAACTGAAACCTTAATATATGTGACATGCCATAGTTATAATGTCTTCTGTGCAATCCAGTCCCTGCTACCCCATGGAAAACCCAGTGATGGAATCCCTGCTCCGCCACAGCCATCATAGGTCGGGGGAGAAACGTGGCCGCGGTGGCGGCAAGTTCTCCACCGGCGGGCTGTTAAAAATGTTCAAGCTCTTCCCTATGTTGACATCTGGCTGCAAAATGGTGGCACTTTTGGGAAGACCACGTAAGCCTATGATCAAGGACAATGCAACTTCAGGCACAATCTTTGGATACCGCAAAGGAAGGGTGAGCCTGGCAATACAAGAGGATCCTCACTGCTTGCCGTTCTTCTTCATAGAGCTACCAATGCACACGAGTGCTCTGAACAAGGAAATGGCGTCAGACATATTGAGAATCGCATTGGAGAGCGAGACAAAGACCCCGAAGAAGAAGCTGTTTGAGGAGTTTGTGTGGGCAGTCTATTGCAATGGGAGGAAAGTAGGGTACTCCATAAGGAGGAAGCAGATGAGTCAAGATGAGATGCACGTGATGCAGCATTTAAGAGGCGTTTCCATGGGCGCAGGGGTTATTCCAAGTCCTTCAGAGAAGGAAAGTCCAGATGGGGAATTGACATATATGAGGGCAAGATTTCAGAGGGTGGTTGGTTCTAAGGACTCTGAAACTCTGTACATGATCAACCCGGATGGTGCCCAAGGCCCAGAGTTCAGTATTTTCTTTGTTAGAGCTCACTAGGTTGTTGATTAAATAATTACAACTCCAATTCCTTAGTCTTGTCTTTTTTATAGTACGGAAATCCAGGTCAATTCGCCTGATTGAATCATGAAATCATTAAACCAGTGTTTTTGTCGGTTTAATAAAATAATTGGTTTATGATCGGTTTGATATGATTCGATTATGCTTTTGACTATTAATTTTTTAACCAGTGTTTTGACTAGTTCAATGTTGAATTTGAATTTCAGTACCTGCGTCTTTTTCAGGGTGCTGATATAGTATAATATTAATCAAAGGAATCACGCCCTCCAGTCTCTGACTCTTTTATTCCTGTTTGCATACTGCATATATACATTTGCTACTGATATTCAAGGCCAAATTCATCGTCAACAGTAGGTGGCCTTGTCTTTGTTCCTTTGCCTTCTAGTTTCAGTTTTAACTGCTGTCTGTAACCTTTCAGGTGTCCCTTGGCGGATCATGCAAAATGTCATAATATCTATATATTGATAATCTTCTTTTTTGTGTATTTGTCTGATTCTTTCAAATTTTTACCTTCCGTGCGTATTCCAGAGGATAAAACTTCTGAGTTGAGAAAACCCTGCATATAATATTATAGCAAGATTATATAACTTTTAGTTTTTGAATTTTCTTTTCATTATTAATTTAGTTAACTTTAACTTAGTGCAACTGAATATTTATAATTTATTGAGTTGATGAATTATAAAAATTGAGTTGTTACAAATTAAAAATCAGGAGCTGAGTAGATAATTAAAATCAAGTTCATGAACCAAAAATTATAATATATTTTCCCTCTCATAAAGTACATGTTTTTATTGGACTTTCAAAAGCTATGCACGCATAAATGCCGTCCCTATATAAGATGCATACTTAATTACTAGATATAAATACAGCACATTAAATTATATTAATTTTTTAAATTGTCATATACTTGTATTTGCGTCAGTTTTAATGCCTTCTATATTACCTCACGAATCTTTATAGACTCTTACGTGATTAATTAAAGAACCTACACAAAATTCCTCAAAATTACTGAAAAACAAGTACGGTTTTTGACAAAGAATTCTAAAAATTATTATGAATAACCTGCCAGTTACGTTGTTAGGAATATTTTCCGGGATCCATCCTTTACATACTTTAAAGTCATAAAAAACTGTAACAAAATTATACAATAGGAGATAACAACTTAGAAAATTCGTTGAGCCAACAAAAGAGTGGGAAAAGAAACAGTTCTGTCAGATCTCGAATGTTATCCACAGGTTAAGAAGCTCCACAGTGAGATTAGGGAACATGATAGATAGCATGAAGCGTTACTTATGTGCCTACGCCAACCTAAAGAAAACGTCACTTCATGGTTTACATCATTAGTAGAACAAACATAGAAATCTAAGTCTTACCACAACAGCAAACTAGTTAGCATTTCCCGAAGTATGAAAACAAGGATGATTGTTTATCATCCGCAGAACTCTTCACTTTTGCATTTTTCTTCACTGGACTTGCGCTTTCATGAAAAGCTGGCTTTGAATTCTTTAAAAGCCTCATAATCACGCTTGATTGATGCTTTGCCGCATCATCTTTATCATAGTTACATTCTCTGGTCTTTTTCTCATCATCTCCCTCCTCAGTTCAGGTTCCTCCTTCGTCGCTTTCGGCAGATTTTCAATTTTGACATTGTTCATGACTTGATACTCTCTGCTCTGGCTTTGAGTCTTTCCTTTCAGCTCCTTTTTTTGTGAAGAACTTAGAAATTGAAGCATTCCTTTCTGTCTTGAGTTGAATCTGAGAGAAACATGAGAACATGATAAATTGAATATTTATCCTACATGCCATCAATCAAACTTGGGACTATGTTCCTTTTATTTTTGGGGAAAAAAAAATTACACGCAACTTCCCCAACAATAACTGTGCTATGTATTATCCAAAAAAATGATAGCCTACATATAAGTAAGTCTAGCTTCTAAAGTCATGTTATTTCACATGATACATTATTCTTCTTCTCTATCATCTTTCCTGTTTTTTTACCTTGCATGACAAGTAATAAGATAACTACATGGCTTTTAGATATTAACTTGCAATATTTTCCTACTTTCTGTGATAGTTTAGGAAGATAGTGCTACGTTTTTAATATTAAAACGAGGACACATTGTGCAATCGCATGGGAATCTATAACTTTGAATCTTTAAGAAACTACAGTAAAAAAAACCGTACCTTGATTACGATATATATATATATTATATTGATTGATATCGATGATTGTCAATTGATGATAGATATAATTAAATTATGTGGAACTATAAGTCATTGTTCCTCCTCAATGCTGGGACGTTTCTAGTTTATATACTAAGGATAAGAATGATAAACTTAACTCTATCCAAATCCCTACTCACCCAACCATCTAAGCTATCGCTGTAACACACGTAAACAGATATGTGCATCAAAGTGACATTCAGAGATAATCACCCAAAAAAGGTGACGTTCAGAGATGTACAAGCAATAGCATGATACCTTGCAACTATAACATGGGTCCCACAAACATCAATGGGCAATGGCAAGATAAATAGTGCCACAAAGAAAAAGCTGGCATATTTTTTGTTTTATTTTAATCAAACGGCAAAACATTGTCATTAAAGCTTTCTGGATGACCTGTACGCACCAAAACTACTGGCCAAAACTTTCCCCCTCAGCAAATTTCTGTTTTAAAGAACAATAAAGAGCAACATCCGGTAATTCACAGCTTTCAATTTGCCATATTAAAAAAGTAAAATTTAAAACACTACAAATAAAAGCGTAGTCAATCTAATGCCAAAATGAGGTTTGGATTCAATTCTAGGTGCCTTATTTACCAAATTATATAGGTTTGGATCCAATACTACGAGCCATATTTGACATATGAAATCTAGGAGCTTTTCTCTAACTAGTAATCTTCATATCAAACAGAAGTTGACGGGCCACACCTCTTTTATGCACTCAGGCCCATCAAAAGATGGCTTGCCCATTGCAGGGGTGACGGATACACGCCTGCAGATTAAAGAATTTGGAAAACCAATAGTAGCAGCAGCAGAACAACAATAATAACAATAATAAATAATAATAAAATAATAATAATAAATAATAAATAACTAAATTTCATAGCTTTGATGTCAAAACAAAAGAAAAAACAGAGAGAAAGAAAGAGAAACATTGAAAAATCATTTATTGCCTCAATTCTCATTTCAAAAGTTCATACCAAATCATGATTCCTCATATGGCTTGAGCACTGTCTTGTAATTGGAAGAATGTTTAGCCACGTATCAGTAGAACCCTTGTCACCTAAATAACAGGTCTCTATCTACAGAGACACATTAAAAATAATTAACCTCGTAAGACTCGGTTATTAAGGCAATAAATTAGACAGCTATCCTCATTTGGTAAAAGATCTAAGAAAGGACACAAAAATTTCCTTATGACAAGGGACAAGTAAATCAATATATGTACAGGCATGAGTAACTCAGAATCATGAAAACCAAAGGATTAAGTAACATCCATTGGTTTCAAAGTACACAGGATTTTGCCTTATTGTGTCCTAATATATGCAAAACATTTTCCATTTATTTAAAAAAAAAAGTCATTTGAAGTACATGGAATTTTCCAAGAATAAGAACCCTAAACAATGCAATAAGCACAATGGAGATATACTGATGGAATCGTCCAAATTCTCAGTATAGTTTGTTGAAAGCCATAGTTCCTTCTCTATGAACAGAGGTGGATTTCTGGCAAAGGAATTACAAGAGAAAGAAGCAAAATGGAAGGTAGAAGTAAGCAA
>NW_026555343.1:5248169-5291202 GCF_029017545.1 Prosopis cineraria
TACAATAAAATGTTATAACTTTAAAAGTAGAACTAAAAAAAAAACTTTAAAGTGGAATTGAAAAACCAAAGAGAAAAACTATATACATAAAAAAACATCTCATCAAAAACCACATTTGAATGCCTAACTCGTAAATTTTAGCCTATAAGACTTGAATATCTTGGACAATAACATTGGCAGAATTGCTACCTTATAAATCTAGCAGATATAAATCTTTTCGAGCACAGTTTATGTGCACAAGATCCAAAGACAGCCCATAATCATAACAATGATTAGTAACCCACATGATATCTTAGACATAGAAGTGAAAAAGCATTTGGCAGATAAACACTTAGCAAATACCTGCTTCCGCTGCTTGTGTTTGTACATCCAGATAGACCCAACCTCTAAATAATTGTCAGGAGAATACATAAGAGGCCCAAAATTAGGAATCGATGACAGATTTCATTTCCAAATATTTGTAATAATATGGCATTGGCTTCAAATTCTTTCAAAAACTTCTCTTCATCTGGTTGAACACCATGGAAAATGTTGTTGTTACGTTGGAACCAAACCATGCCAAGGAGAACAAAGATTTGTTTCATCTCATCAAAGTCACTATCCTTAACCGGAGCAACTAGTTAACAATAGAAGAATCTTGAAAGTATGTGGTATTGATCCATACCATACAGCTCTAGTCAACCCGTAGCTAGCAAAAAGGTAATCAAGTGTTTCTTTATTGTCACAACCAAAAGTGCATAGATTGTTGTTATCAAGGTGATGCTCTCTTAAGATATCAATAGTTGGGAGAGCCTTATTTAGAATTTTCCACACAAATAATGTGTGTTTGAAAGGCAAAGGCAGTTTCCAAAACTCTTTCCAATATGAAAATTTCAAGAGAATAGAATCATTATTATGACTGGAAGAGAGGAATCATGGCCTTTGTTAACAGAATATCTCTAGAACTTGTGCTACAAATAAACCAAACTATCTTATATGTGATTGAGTGAAGGGTAATGGTATTTTGAAGATTAACTTAGAAATACTATGATCATAAATTGAAGCAATAAGCTGCTTGTTCCATTCCTAGCTTCCCAGACCAACCCACAGATGGATTAAGAAGTAGGTCATTTACAGTAAGAGGAGTAGTGTCAAGTATTTTGGTTAGTCAAAAGAGTAAGAGAGTTTGACTCGTACCATAACTAATGATGTAGAGAAATATTATGACCGAAGCCAACTTGCCAAGAGAGTTTTGGGAGGATGAGATCAGCAAAGGACATATATATATCCCTTTCCACATCCAATAAGAGTTATAAGGCTAGATTGAGAATTGAGATTAACAAACTTAAGTTTGAAGGTCAAGCCAAGGATTGAGTGATTGTCACCTGACACAATTCTCCAAAAGAGATTTGTTCATTAAAGCAGTTGATCAAAGACCCAAACCCCCTTGATTTACAAGAGAGAACAAAGTCTTTTTACTTTCAGATGGAGTTTCCTTGTTTGATCGATGTTACCCCATAAGAACTTCAAATTGAGGGTATCTATTGCATTGTAAATGGACTTGGGAAGCTTAACACATGAAAGGACATAAATACAAGAGGCAGATATGACCAATTCAATGTCAACCTTAAAGCTTGAGACGGAAGATTGCATCTCCAAGAGTTGGTTCTACTTTTAACTGAATTCAACACTTGGGAATAAATGACAAATTTACTTGTTTTTATATCAACCCAAGCAAGTTCCAAGATACTTCTCAAGTTCATCAGGGAGAGTGACTCCCAAGTCAGTAGACATTACATTTTTGATGCCTGAAGACACATTCGGACTACAAATAAGTGAAGACTTCCTTGCAGTGATTGACTGTCCAGACCATTTGCAATAAGAAGCAAAGACATCTTTAATAACAAAAAAATAATTAGCCTCAAAGAAAAATAAGGAATCGTCTTCAAAAAGTAAATGAGACTAGACAGGCTAGTGTGCATATTTTTATTTCCTTTACCAAATCCACTTCCTCATAATCAGTGGCAAATGCAGGTGTTAGTGAGGGTGGGCAAGTGCCCCCACTCAACTTCAAACAATCCACAACGATTAGGTGGAATTTTTAAAAATTTGTCCTAATTGGCTCAAGGTCCTGTATTTACCGCTCCTCATATTAAGATAACAAAGCACAAAGCATATTTGCAGCTAAAATATAAAGATAAGGTGAAAAATGATCATCGTGCCTAAGGCCTTTCCACGAGATAATAGGGGCACATAGGTTACCATATATTGAACCTAAGATGACTATGAGCAAAGGGTATGCATGGCGTTATGAGATTGATCCATTATTAACTTATTTTAATTCATGTCCGTTGGATAGGCATTCACATTTCGTGCTCATCATCTCACTTGATTTTATCATCATGCGATCTCTGCCGTTCATTTTAATTTTATTTTTTTAATTATTTTTAATATTATATTATTAAAATAAAAATTTATAAAAAAATATAAAAATTTTAATATTAAATATGGATTGTCTTGTGGGCTCAGCAAGAGATGAATACCATATTACTTATTTCATTTGATGAGATTTGTAATGTCCAGATTTAAAACTTTTTATCTTTATTTTATATTTATTAAAATAAAACTTATAATTTTTTAATATATTTATTTGTAATCAATCTGGCTAGTGCAGATTTGATTCAGACTATCTAATTTAATATTAAAATTTTTATATTTTTTATAAATTGATTATTTAGATATACTTTGGATCATATATATATAACCTAAACAATTCAATTTAATATTAAAATTTTTATAATTTTTATAAATTAATTATTTAAATATACTTTGTATAATATAGATTTAATATAAAGGTTTTCATATTTTTTATGAATTTTTATTTTAATAATAAAATATTAAATAATTAATTTAAAATGAACGATAAAGATTGACAAAATTAAAACATGCTCATGTACCGAAAAACAAAATTTAAAGCGTGCGATGAGCACGGGATGTGCTCGCCGTTGGATAGCTCCTGCTCACTTTATTTATTTATTTATTTGCCTGCTCTTTGTAAGTACTTTTTTCTTATAAGGTTTTTTTTTTTTTTACCAGACACTTTTTTCTCACATTGACTTTGAAAAAAAAAAAAAATTCTAACTGCGAACTAGAAGGTTTACGTTAGACGTGCTCGCAAAAAATATAGGACCAAAACAAAAAAAAAAAACAAGAAAAGGAAACGGTTACTTCAAGTTTGAGTTATTTAAATTTAATATTGTCAATAATTTTTTTTTTATTTTTAACAGGGAATATCAAATAAAATAATTTTATCCATTAAAATATGAATAATAATTCATATTAAATACAAAAAAAAAGATTTAGACTGCTTAACTCAAACTTAAATAAATCCAATACAATAAATCTCACACAACTAATATAACCTGTTGAATATCTCTCATCTCAAAATTGAGATTATGATAAGAATTTATCCAACCTTTATGGTTATTGCATCTGAAATAAATTTTTTCAAGTATATCGCCGATGATTAAAGAGAGAAATTAAAATATATGAAGACATGTAAAGATGTCCTATGTTACAATGACCTATGTTTCTTTACCATAGTAGAATATGACTTTTCAATTTAAATTTTGCACGTTAAATATTATCAATAAAAAAATTAATTATTTAATCTCTATAATTTTGACTCAATTGTAGCTTAATTATTGAACTTTGACATGTTGTAAGTTGTAATTAGATTCTTATTTAGACCATCCAAAACTAATTTTAACAGTTCATGTTTAAAGTTTTTAACATTCAATTTTTTATAAAAAAATCATTTTTTACCAAGTGACAATTATAAAATTATTTTTATTTTAAATTATGCACCTATCAAAATAATAATTAATTAAAAATATAAAAATAAAATCATATCAAATCTAGATTGTCTTGTGCCAAACTGGATCCGCAGAGAGGATCTAGATCCCTCAAGGAGTACTGCAATATTTTTCATTGAATTGTAAATGGTGAATATTTGATTCTAAAATTCATATTTTTATTAAAAAAATCGACCTAAGTTTTTCTTCTTTGAGAAACAAGCAAATCAGATGGAACTATGAAAGGCGTTGTAATTAACTCCTAAAAGTAAAAAAAAAACCAGACAAAACAATGCTTCGGTTCCAAATAGAAAAATAAACCGAACATTTCCTAAATCTGGAGAAAGTTTCGGTCCGATTTCCTTTCGAAGCAGAAAAGCTTAACGTTCTTCCAACACATTTGTTTCTCTCCAATACATATTTCCCCAGATTTATTGGCGTGTCTTTCGCTTTTTGTTTAATCTCCACCTTAGATAAATACGTCAGAAAGATAAAAAAACACACGAACACGTACCCAAGTTGTCTTGTCTCTAGCTAGTCTCTCTCGACGACGACGACGATGTCTCTGCCACGTTCCATTACTATTCCTCTCTTTCTGGGCCTCTCACTTCTGGTGTCGCTGCCTTCTCCGGCGACTTCACTCACATGCACCTCCCAGAAGTTCTCCGATAACAAAGTTTATTCGAATTGCGTTGACCTTCCTGTGTTAAACTCCTACCTCCATTGGACCCTTGATTCTTCCAACTCTTCTCTTTCCATCGCCTTTGTCGCGGCTCCGGCGAAGCCTGGCGGGTGGGTTTCTTGGGCGATAAACCCGACCGGGACTGGCATGGCCGGAGCGCAGGCTCTGGTGGCGTTCAAAAACGAGGGCGTAGTGACGGCGAAGACTTATAACATTAGCTCTTACAGTTCGGTAGTCCCCGGGAAGCTGTCGTTCGACGTGTGGGACTTGAAGGCAGAGGAGTTATCCGGCGGGGCGATGTTGAGCATTTTGGCGAAGGTGAAGCTGCCGGAAAATGCAGAGACGGTGAACCAGGTGTGGCAGGTGGGGCCCTCAGTCACCGACGGAGGACTTGACTCTCATGAATTTGCTCCGGCGAATCTGGATTCCAAGGGCGTGTTGAACTTGAAGTCAGGCCAGAGTTCCAGCATCAGTGGCGGGGCCGATTCAAGAACACAGCAAAAGAATGTAATTTAATTAATTAAAATAATTAACCTTCAGTTTTTATTAATTGATTATTATGATTAATGAAGGCTGACGTTACAATGAATATTAATGAACAAATGGCAGATTCATGGAGTGCTAAATGCAGTGAGCTGGGGGTTTCTGTTCCCATTGGGAGTGATAATAGCAAGATACATGAGGGTGTTTCCGTCATTGGACCCTGCATGGTTCTATCTGCATGTGTTCTGTCAAGTTTCAGGATACGCCATTGGAGTCTCGGGGTGGGCCATTGGGCTTAAGCTAGGAAGTGAATCTCATGGCATTCACCATTCTGGCCATCGCAATATTGGAATTGCCCTTTTCTGTCTCGCAACATTACAGGTAATAAATATATATAAATAAGTCATACTGTTATACTGGTACTCACACGTAGCTGATCCTATTTAGTAAGATAAAGCAGTAGTTGTATGCTATGAGTTTCATATCTATTAGGTTGTGTAAACGTAGGTGAATTTAAGATAATGTAAGAAGTTCTGTACATTATATACATAAAGTAGAGTTTAATAATTAATATTTAGATTAAAAAAATAATTAATATAAATTAAAGAAAAAAACTCATAAACTTAAGTTAAGTCTTTAAATTAGGATATGACGTCTTTTTATTGATCGAAAGACCCATTAGGCTTGTGCTTGTTGTAACATTGTATGGCACATTATTATTAATACAAGCATGCATGTGTATTTCTAACATGCAGCTTGTAAGTTATGAATAATGTGACTTGTTATAAGTTTGATGCTGTAATATGTGATTATAATGGTATGATATGTATTGAGCATCTTTATTGAGTGTGACGATAAAAAAATAAAATTACAGGTTTTTGCATTGTTCTTGAGACCAAAGAAGGAGCACAAATACAGAACTTGGTGGAATATGTATCATCATGGTATTGGATATATTACCATCATCCTTGGAATCATTAACATATTCGGAGGATTCAACATCTTGAGCCCTCACAGAAGATGGAAGATTGCTTACGTGGCAGCCATTGCTGCTCTGGCTGTCATTGCCTTGTTGCTCGAAGTCATCACTTGGATCGTCTTCTTCACCAGAAAACGCAGAAACAACAACGCTTAATTAATTCATCTTATATACATTGACCTCAAAAATGAACAAGAATTACCTCCTAAGAACTTAATTAATTGCATCTTCTCTACAACGATTGTAGAGTATATACATTGAAATATGCTTAAAAAGTTTTAATTTGTTTGCTGGGTATGTGTATATTGAAATACTTCATTTGGGAAGAGTGACTTTGTTTTTTTAATTACTTTATCTTGCTTATCCCTGTAATTAAATAATTAGGTACAATCATTGTCATTGGTAGATCTACACTTTTATTCTATGATCTGATTAATTCAGAACGTGCATGCTTCAAATATTTTACAATTCTTACGTATAATTTTATTTTATTTTCATGGTGTCGTGTAATGCGATCCAGCACGAAATCATTAATTAGGAATCAGTGCACCACGTTCAAAACGTTAGTAGTAGTAGACTTGTAGTGATAGGTAATAATACAGCGTGACAGACAAGTGAAGGCAATAATTTAAGATGCTTCAATACGATAAAAGCCTCTTTTGTGTAGGGCCCAAACGAACAAAAGGAGAGTGAAAAAGTTGTTCTCCTCATTCACCTGTTCTTCTTCTATTTTTTTCTCTAACCCGATATCTCAAGTTTTGAGCTAAACTAATCCACTTAGTTGTTTGTGAGTATCTTTTTAGAGGCATACCTACGATAAATTTAATCATTTTTGCATGTTCAAGAATCGAACTCAAAGTCTTTCTAGTTAAGAGGAATTTATTCCTTCACTAGATCATAACCAGTGCTTGATAGTCATTCAATTTCTTTTAAGTCTATATGTCAATAATAAATATACACATATATGATACTCAGTATTATTAAATTAAATTTAAGTAATGTCAAGCCAATAATAAGAGATTCTTCTTAATACAATTTTTTTTTTCACTTGCAACTTGCAAGCTCAAACATTTGATTCTGACTAAAAGGAATTAGCTTTTTGAGTTGACTCAATCATTGTTGATGTGCTAGTATTTTAAAATGGGCTTTTTTTTTTTTAACCTAATCACCATTAAATTAGACAACTCTGTTGATTATACAAATTCAAATTGTCTTTCTCTTTGCTTTATCACAGATAAGATTTCTAGTAGAATATACGGTACATTTAAAAATATTTTTTTGGAAAAAAGTTAAATAATTGAGACAGAAATTAAAAACAAAATATTTTTCAAATGATGTTCGGTACAATATAAAAAATTTATCTAAGTCCATATATGTTCAAGGGCTTAGAAACATGGGCAGTTTTGCAATTCTTTACATAGCATACATAGTAACATTCCTTAAAGTGTCTTTTCTTTTGAATAACAAATGCTTGAAAAAATACACTCATGGAATATTGATTAGTAATTGGCAATATTTTATTAATCTGTAATTATAAGTCTCATTTTGTTTAATTTTCCTAGCATAATAAATGTAACTTTTTTTAAGTGCAATATTTTTTAGCCTATATGGGTGACATCACGATGATGTAATAGTGATTACAAAATTGACAAAGTATTGAAAAAATAAAAAAAAATGAATCCTGAGTCGTTATTACTGAGTCTCAGTCACATTGGATTAAAGGAACCAGCATTATATACGTCCTATCTTCAAACTAATCGGTGTCCTTTTCTTTCTTTCTCTTTCTAGAATGCCTCCAAAGTATTAATGAACTGATGTGTCGCTTGCAAACTGGACCACCAAATTATGGATTCGCCACCACATCCACAAGCAATACCTTATTTACATTTTCCCTTTTCAAAGGTCGCATAGCTCATAAATGAATGGGACGATTGGGCACAGGGTACAAAGGCCCAAGTGTTTGCGCATAAATCCCGAATTTTTGAAATAAATCTTTTGAGAGACCTCGGTCCATAGGGGGAAAGCATGTATTTACATAAGGACAAATATTTAAATAAACTGAATGTATCATATTATTTATTATCTGTATAATAAAAATATGATAATTAGATAATATTAAATATAAATTGATTTTGATTTTAATGATAGCAAAAAAAAATAAGAAATGAAATATACATTTTGTTATACAAATAAAATCAATTAAAAATATCACACAAAATTTTATTTTGATTACTTGAAATATTTTAATTAAATAGATTATAAATGATATGATGTACCTAATTTATTTAAATATTTTTCTTAAATGAGAATACCAAAATACTCTTTCCTCCTGTGCATTAGTTTTCATAAGTCATTTACGAATCTTCAATAATTTTCACTTTTCTTTTATATCTTTGATTCTTCAACACTCTTCATGTTTCTTTAATAGTATAAGAAATTTGATTCATTCAAGACATTGATGTTTACTAAAAGGATGTATCAGTCAAATCGGTTAGTGTGAATCACCTATTCAATTGGTGATCCCAATATTTGTATAAAAGAGCTACACTCTCCATTAAAAAAAATGTAAAACTTTTGTTTAAAGGGTTAAATATTTAAAAAATATAAGATATTTTTCATGTTTGAAATTATAATTAATGTATTTTTTTTATAAATGTCCATAATAAATAAATAAATTTATATTTATTTTAAAGTGAAATATCATATTAAATAAAAGTAAATATAAAAAGATGATATTAATTTAAAGACAACTAATTACTTTATTAAGATTGAGATTTGGTAAAAAAATACATTATATTTTTAAATAGAGAGAGTATAACATTATATTAAAAGTAAAAAATTTTATTAGAGTATTATTCTCTCATTGTTTCATCCCATAGTTTGGAGCTGATTTAATACCCTTCAAAAAAGGATTCATTGATATGTCAACAGATTCAACATAATTTAAAAAAAAATTATTTATCTACTTATATCGTTTCAAATTCAGTCTTAATATAATTATTAGTTTTAGTTATTAAATTATTATTTTTTAAAAAATAGTAATTAATTTTTAAATTAAATTATCTTCTATCCCTCCTAGCTTGGCCACTAATTATATTATTTCCGGTCCTATTTAGTTATTTATAGGACAAAGAGAAAATGTATTTTTATTTTATTTATAAGTTTTCATTAAATTTTTATCACAAATGTTTTCATTTGATTTTTATTGAATATTGAAGAGAAAAAAATATTTTTTAAAATTAATATATATATATTTAATAGAGGTAAAGTTAAAAAATTATTAATAAATTTTAAGATTTTCTTTAATTCTGATAAAATATATTGTAAGTGTCTTATAAATAGATAAATTATATGTTTTCTTTTGTAAAATCATTGTACCAGGGTTTGTTATACTCACTGTGATTTGTTAAATTGATTAATAAAGGGTTCATCCAAAAAATTTTGATTAATAAAGGTTTGTCATTTTGCGATTAATATTCTTCACCCTTTAAAAAAGCGTTCTCAACTCTGAAGCCTCGATCCAAATGCAGAATTCTCCGGAAAGGTTTGTTGTAATCTTCAGCTCTCGAATCTGCCCAAGAACACTGGCTTCGAGAGTGTAAACAACTAATGGGCCGAGTGGTCGTCAACAGTCATGTCAACGAAGCCCATTAAGCCCTTTTGGTCTCTTCATAATCATCGCTACAGAAACAAAGTGAAATGTCAAATGTGAAATGCCAAGGTAACAAGTGTCATGGTAACAAGTGTTTGATGTAATTGAATAATTATAAAAAAATTTGTGATATAGTATTAGAAAAGTATTAAATATCAAATTTTTTAAAAAGAACAGTATACATTAAGAGCATTTTAATCATGAAAATTGTTTTAAATTTTTTTAAAAAAATATATTTTGATAATTTTTAAATATTGATAAAATTTAAAAATTATAATTGAGACACTTATTGAAACAATTCAGATTATTCATCAAATTTAAATTTAATATAAAATAAATGCATTTGGGGGGGGGGGTCCAGATTAATTTCCGGGAAGCTACTCAAGGACAATTAGTCAATTCAAAACTAAACGCGTGGACTTTTTCAAACCATTTCTATTACATTCATTTTCTCATACACTTCCCTTCCTCTCTCCTGCATTTCCTTGTTACTGCCACTGCATATCCTTTTATTATTATTATTATTATTATTATTATTAAATCTTTAAATGAAATATGCATTTTTTGGGATATTGCTACAATTGACAAATGATGGGGTTTCGTGGCGCGGGGAAGAATATGGTTCTGGCTCCTGTATATCAATTTGGATCATTTGGATTAAGTCTAAATTATTCAAATTGAATATTAATTATTTTTATATTTTTTAAAAAATTTATTTTAATAGACGCAGAGTTAAAAATGAAAATAATCTCTTAACTTTTACCCTATTAAAAAATAAATAAATTTATTGTTTAAAAAATGGTAAGTTAAAATGGTAAAAATCTCACAGAGGATGAGCACCATGGTGGCTACCTGCAGCTAGCATAAGCACCGAAGATGGACTTCGAAGAATATCAAGTAATCAACCATAAAGAATGGATGCCACTAGACAATATTAATTATCTATGCAGTGGGACATCAAAGCAAACGTGTATACTTTTCTTCGTAATTTCCATTGTCAGAAGTCAACAATTTGAGGTTGAGGTCGTTTTTCTCTAATGTTAAGCTCCATGCTGTGATACATCTCTCTCTCTCCATTTTCAGACTACAATTTGCACCTTTACTCAGAAAAATGGCCGAACAAGTTCCTTATGGTGTGGTTGTGAGTATCATCAACAGGTTAGCTTCATCAGCCTTCAAAGAAATTGCATCGATTTATGGGGTCGACAGTGAAATAGAAAGGCTCAGAGACACTGGAAGCCATCAAAGCTGTGCTTGTTGATGCAGAGCGAAAACAGCAGAACGACCAGCTCATCAAGCTATGGATAAGGAGGCTCAAACAAGTTCTTCTCAACGCAGATGACTTGCTTGATGATTTACAAACTGAACATTTGCTTCGCAAAAGAGATGGCAAAAGAAAGGTACGTGACTATTTCTCATCCTCAAATCCAATTGCCTTCCGCCTAAAAATTGCTCGCAAGATAAAAAAGATCAGAGAGCGATTTAATGCAGTTGCAGAAGATGTTTCTAAGTTGAATTTGCATTCAAGAGTTTTAGTAATGAGGCAGAATGAGAGTAACTGGAGGGAAACTAGTTCTAAGAATGAAGAGTATATCATTGGTAGGGATCAAAGCAAGAAGGAGATCATTGATTTACTGCTAAACATTGATAGCAATCAAAGTGTTTCCGTGATTGCCATTGTTGGGATGGGCGGCTTAGGTAAGACAGCTCTTGCCCAGCTGGTGTATAATAATGCTGAAGTGAACAAATTTTTCAATAAGCAAATGTGGGTGTGTGCTTCTGAAGAGTTCCATGTGAAAGCACTGGTTAAAAAAATATTAGAATCATCAATTGGTAGAGATGTAAATGACCAACAATTACAATTGCTTCAAAATAAACTTGAAGAGAATTTAAATGGCCAAAGATATTTGCTAGTCCTCGATGACGTTTGGAATGAAGATCAGGAAAAGTGGTTACATTTGAAAAAGTATTTGATGTGTGGTGTTGAAGGTAGTAAGATTTTAGTGACTACCCGTAATCAAATGGTAGCAAGATGCATGGGTGCAGAAAACCCATATGTTTTGAAAAGTCTAACAAATGATATGTCTTGGGTTTTGTTAAAAACTTTAACAATTGGACAAGAAGGAGTAATGAACCAAAACCTTGAGCCTATTGGCCAAAAAATTGTAGAGAAATGTGGAGGAGTACCGTTAGCAATAAGAGCTATGGGAAGTATGCTAAAATCCAAAATGGAGGAAAACAACTGGGAATCTATATTGGATGATGACTTTTGGAAGCTATATGAAAGTAATAATTCAATCATGCCTGTATTAAAACTAAGCTATGATCAACTGTCTTTTGAATTAAGACAGTGCTTTGCTTATTGTTCCTTATATGCAAAAAATTGGAGATATGATAAGGATGACTTGATTGAATTATGGATGGCACAGGGCTTTCTTGATAGTCAAAATGAAAAACAGTGTTTAGAAGATGTTGGCGAACAATATGTTTGTGTTTTGTTGATGAGGTCATTTCTTCAAGATGTTGAGATGAACGAATTTGGTGAAATAAAGTACTTTAAAATACACAATTTGGTACATGACCTCTTGCAATCTGTTGCAAGCTCTGATTATCAGTTATATAATGAGAGGAGAAAAATGGTTGCAACTCCTATGCATGTTTCCTTTGACTGTGATTCCAACTGTTTGTTAGATTTGTTGAATGCAAATAGATTGAGAACTATCCTTGGAATACAAAGACTACTGGAGATCAATCCCTCTAGTTTGTTAGACTTCAAATGCTTGCGGAGTCTAAACCTATCAGATAGTCTAAACATCAAAGATTTGCCTAACTCAATAGGTAAAATGAAGCATTTAAGATACCTTAATCTCTCTCATTGTGAGAATTTAACTAGCTTGCCCAACAGTGTAAGCAACCTAGTCAATTTGCAAACTCTGAAACTAATGGGATGTTATGCTCTTAGATTTTCCATAGATTGTGTCCCAAAGTTGGTCAACTTACGTCATCTTCGTATTAATAACTGTAAGGCCTTTGAATGTGGAATGCCAATTGGGCTGGAGAAATTAAATGCCCTGCAAAGTTTATCAGATTTCAGAGTGGGCAATGATACTGATAAGGAGAGAAAATATGCAAAACTGAATGAACTGAAAGAATTCAATCTTAAAGATGAATTATCTATTGAGAATCTCAACTTAGTAAGGGAAGTTGAAGAAGAGTTTAAGGATGTTAATTTGAAAGCAAAGAAGAACCTTAAGTCTCTGAGACTTGATTAGGGAAGAGCTATAGAGTCAAAAAATAGTGATAGCTTACAACTTCTAGAAAAGTTATGTCCTCATCCAAGTTTGAAACAATTGACAGTAGAAGATTACCCAAGGTTGAGATTTCCAAGTTGGCTTTCTTCACTCACAAATCTTGTAGACTTAAAACTCTATAGTTGTGGGAATTGTTAATACTTGCCATCATTGGAAGCATTGGTTTCTCTCAAGACTCTATGTATATGGAACATGGATGATTTGAAATATATATGTTATAATGAAGGTTGTTCCTCATTACATAGAACTAGCTTCTTCTCATCTTTGAAGGATATGAACTTTTCTGATTGTGAAAATTTTAGGGGATGGCAAAAGGAAGCAGATGTCAATAATGTAATCGGTAATGAAATGCATCATTCATTGCCTCCATTTCCTTGCCTTTCATATATAATAATTCAAGATTGTCCAAACTTGAGTTCCATGCCTACGTTCAGTCTCGTGGAGCGCTTGGTTTTGAAGAATTGTAGCACGAAGCCATTGCTAGACATTGTAAAAGCTAGCATAAGTGGATCGTCCGCAACACAAGATTCATGTCCTTCTCTTTCTAAGCTCAAGTATTTAGGGTTTCAAGATATGGACGTAGAAGCTTTACCAGAAGGGTGGATGCGAAATCTTACCTCTCTCAAGAATCTTTCTATTGGTGGCTTATCAAGTTTAGTGAGTGTGTTTCGTCATATGCAACATCTACCTGCTGAACTTGAACAAGTCACTTTTCAAGGCATTAATAACCTTGATCCATGGAGCGTTAATGAGGGTTTTAGCACACTGTGTCAAGCACTTCAATGCCTTCGTTCTCTCCAAACAATCAACATTCTCTTCTCGGAAAATCCCAGGACTCTAACTGACTGGATCTGTGATCTCCGATCGCTACAATTTATCGTCATTCATAATTGTCAAAATCTGCAATCATTACCTGACGGATTACAACGCCTTGTTAATTTACAATCACTGCAATTGAATGGAGATCTACTTTTATTGCAAAAATGTGAGAGAGGAAGAGGTTCAGAATGGCCCAAAATTTCTCACATCCCTAGCATATGGATTAATGGCTATCAGATATGATTCTTCCTGGCATCCATCTAAAGGTATTCAATCGTAGGCTCATAACTATTACACAAAAGATTTTGTTTCTTACAAAGAAATGTGCGTAACTGGCTTTTAGGGAAAAAATAATAAAGACATAGTTTTTTCACCTTCATCATGTATGAATATTTAATCAGAATGCTTTAAAAATTTTGACTTCTATTTCATTTTCAAATTCTTTTTGGTTGCAGTCAATCTATTATACAAATAGAAGAAGCCTACTCTGACATGCTCCAATTCATCACTCATGAGCAAGGTACTTGAGTACTTCTTGGTTAATTTTATTTTCCACCTTACTTCTTTGGCCTTTAAACTAGTTAGGATCAATTTTATAGGTGTGTCTGCAATTAACTTCTTTTGCTCCTTATATTAGGTTTTCTATTTTACTTTCTTCATGTTTTTAAAGCTTTAAGTTCAAACTTAGTTTTGGGAATATACATATAAAGTTTATAGTACTATAATCTATTCTTTTATAACTTGGCAAGCAATATTCTAGAGTATTTATAACATATCTAGGGTAAAAAAAAATGTACTCTAGAACATTTCTATTATTTTTCATGCATATTGTGTTGTATAATAATAATTACATAAGTGAAAAAAATAGGAGTTATAAAGTTAGTTAGGGAATAACAAGAAATAACTGTTAGGGTAGTTGGGATGTTGAGCCTATAAATACTACTTACTTTATAACTCAGATTATGGCTTGAATGATTCAGTGTTTTGATTCTCTCTATTCCCTCTTTGTTCTTCTCTGCTTTAATCTATCTTACCTTTCTCTCCTATCCTAACATCACTAGTAGAGTGCTGAATTATGTAGAGAAGAATGTCAGTAGAGTGGATGCTGTTATGCAGGAAAATGACTTTTTGAGAAGGTGAAAGGATTCATGTTTTTTATGGGAGACTCAAAAGCATAAGGACTGGAAGGGTTTTTATGTGATTTTTATCAATCTACTTGGGAAATATTAGGTGAAAAGGTGTTTGAAATGGTTAAATCTTTGCTGGAGGAAAGTGTTTCTCTACAACAAATAAATTAGACTAATATTGTGTTCATCTTGAAGATTTATCAGCTTGAAGAGGTAAGTCACTTTCTACCTATATGCTTGATTAATTATTCTTACAATGTGATCTTTAGGGTTTTAGCTAATAGGTTGAAGGGCATTTTAGCTAAGCCTATTTTTCTACAGTCCACACTAAAGAGCATTTATATAGGGTAGACTGATATAATTTAACTATAGTCCTTGAAGGTTTTCATTAATTATTTGAAGCACAAGAAATGATTGGGAAGCTTGAGTTTTGTTGTGAAAATGGATCTTGTTTAAAGCTTTATGAATATGATAGACTCGAGTTCAATTTTTCAACTACAACGAGGAAGATAGGATTTAAAGAGAAATGCGTTAGGATTTGAAGTAAAATGAAAAAGACAATGTATTTTTACAGATATTTCCAAAGATGTTTCTAATATTTGTGTCAAAGGGTTTATGTCTGTATCATGAAAAATATTGATTCTTTTTCAATTACAATAATCTATTAAAATTTATATTTTAAAGCACAAGCAAGTAAATTATTAACTTCCTCTTTGATGTTGTGTTTGCTTGCTGTAAAAAGGAAGGGGGTTTTGTTTGCTATTTTAATTTCCTTGTTTGAGTCTCTATTAAACTCCATTTCTTTTTTAAATTCTATGTTAGTTGCAACTCTCCATTTCACAGATGGATGAAGACTGCTGTGGATGCTCTGATCACTGAATCATTATAACAAGGTACTAGAGCACTTGATACACACACATATACACGTTCATTTTTGGGAGTACGATGATCACTTAATTGTATTTACCAGCTTACTTTTGTAGCCTTTAAAACAAATTTTGTATGTGGATTTTTTTTTGCAAAGTGAGGAATTGATATATGTAAATATCAAATTTCATGTGGTTTGCAAGGAAAAAATTGAAAAGAGTGGTCCTATCACTCAAGCTGAAAACTCACAAGAAAAAAGAGGTCAATTTTTATTATTTCAAAGGAGAGGCATAGAGCGAGCCAAGTTACATAGAGAAGTAATAAATGATATGGTCCCTTTTTTTGTGGCTGAAGAAAAGATATGGTCTTTTGAGTGTGAAAAGTCCAAGAAAAATTACTGCTTTAGTTAGAATTGTAATATTTAAGAACATTATAATTGTTATACCTTTTGTATTATGACTTATAAGTGTGGAGGACAATGTAATTAATTTGAAATAATGAAACTTTAGCAGAGTTGTCTTGAGGTTTTTTCCTCAACATTAGAGGGTTTTCCACGTTAAATTTCATATTGTTTTTAAGTTTTATTTCATTATTATAGATTAAATTTACATTTTTATTTTTGAAGATAGAGCCACTTGATCTAAAATTGTAAAATATCATTTAGTGAGTATATATTTTGAAATTTCAATTACATATCATATGAGAAACACTTGATTCTCACATAAAAAATTTTTATACTTTGATGTGATATCTATTATTTAAAGAACACATGTGACAAATCAAATTTTAGTTTTTATTTTAGAAAAAAAAATCTAAGAACAAAACTAGTAATTAATAATGACAAAATTGCTTTAAGATCCCTCAATATCCTATTAATTACCATAAGGTTCATTGACAACTTAGTAGAGTAAAATAACAAGTATTTAATTCTGTTATAAGAAACTTATGCATAATTCTCCTACAAACTACACACTTTTGAAAGATATATGAGAATTATGATTTCCACCTGACTTGTATGCTAACTAAATTAGTGTTTTGATTGAACCTTCATAGGAGTTAAAAAGCTTTAATTAATCTGATGCTAAATCTAAGTGAAATAATCTCACACAAGTCACACAGACATATACAGCCATCTGAACTGGTTCATTCAAAATTTTCATTGGAGTTTATTTTATCTATCTCTATCACTGAGTCATTCACAACACTTTCTGAAAAGACCTATCAACCTATCAATGAAGTAATAAACAACTACAAAGCCTACAATCTCTGCATATACTTCTAATTTTCAAATTTTCATGCTAAAACATATAACATAATATGGAAATTAAGAATGTTATTGAAACTTTTGTGGATAAACAATGGCCATTTCAGTATTGTTGAGCTTTACCATTTTATTGTTGTTTCTAAAAAGACCTTCCAATAAACTGGTGAACAACAACTATTAAGCCTTCAATCTTTACATATACTTTTGAGATTGTAGGATTTTCATGCTGAAACAGATAACATAACATGGCAATTAAGAGTGTTATTAAAACATTCATAGATAAACGATGGCCATTTCAATTTTGTTGAGCTCTTTGATGTTAGAATCAAGAGGGAAAAAGAAGGGATAGAGCTCATATCGGACATAGCAAGAACTATACAACACTTTACATCTTTTATGACTTTTGCAAAAGGTGGCAAAGTTGCTCTCTACAATAGCTAAGCACTGAGTACAAGATATATTAGACAAGTCTCCTGCACATTGAACCAATGCATAAAGTGTCACGAATGAAGATAACTTGGCCTTCCCTTTCCCAAGCCCTTTGTTTTTAGCCATTACAGCTTCTACTTTAATCTCATCTATCAGAGATCCCAGTTCTTTATTGAAAGCTTTAGTATCATTTACATTCTCAACATTCCAATAGAATATACTGAAAGATGTATCAACTATTCCTATAAAGTTCTCATTACTATACCTTAAAATGCAGTAATCATACTAAATTCTTACATCAGCTTGGTCTAAACATCTCTTTCTAATTTGTTTTGCCACATCTTGTATACAAATAGAGTAGTCTTATTCGTTCACATCTTGCTTACGTTGAGATAGACCATAAACTTGGTCTTGCCCTTTACCATATGAGGCAAAAATAAAGCCACTTGAGGGAGTTTCAGGCATTAATTCTACTAATAGGTTATCAATATTAATAGATAATTTAGTTTCAGAGGATATTTTTATGTTTTCATTATATAACTGCCCCAAGGGTTCTTAGGATTTTGTATTGGAAGAGCATATGAGAAGTAAAAAGATGATTTTAAAGATCAAAGACATGTTTTGCTTTTCTTTCTTTTTTTTGTTTTAGCTCTTTTTAAGAGTTTGTCAATTGCTTCTTTAGTAGAAATTAAGTTTGGGAGGTGCTAGAATGTGGAATCTATCACAATAGACATTTATGACTTGCAAGTAATAGTGATTGGAGGACTTGCATTATTTCAATATTTGATAATATTTTGTGCCGTTATTTTACCGCTTATTTCAAGAGGCAATTTTAGGGTATTCTTATTTTAATGCATGATAATATTTTAGATGCTAGTTGACATCTAACATATATGTTCAAAGATACCTCCATTTAAGATACTGGATACAATGACATGTTTAGAGTGGTTTCTCAGATCATTCCACTCAAGAAGTTTACTTACATAAAATATCTTCTTATAAAAAGCTTCCATTGCTAAACAAAGTAAAGCCATATTAAGCATAAAGGTATCTTGTAAATTAGAATTTTTTTTACATGGTAACATATATGATCTGATAGAATATGAGATTATATTGCATTGAGAGTTTCTTGAAATCCTTTTTTCTGTCGTCAAATGGGATTTGAATGAATGAACTTTTATATATTTTAATATAATTAGTTTACCTTTAGAATCCAAATTGTGTGACTAAAATATTTTACAGTCTATCATGAAGCACAATAATAAAAGGCAATAACAAGTATGAGTAGGTCTCATTTATTTTTGTAGCCATTAGTCCCTTTTCACAAAGTATTTGAATGAATATATTTTTGGAAATTATATGGTATGAAATTGCTTTGTATAGTAATATCACCATTCTTGCAATTATATTGTCCTTCTATCTTCTTTAGACACCACTTGACTTTATTTTATAATTATAGTAATATTACCATTCCATCAATTACAGTCTTCAATAATGGGAAGTTAATTTTTACAATTTGACTTTGTTTTATGGCTAATGGAAATAGAATGTGGAGTCATTCTTAGTCGCCATTTCTGACTTGCAAGTTTGTCATCTTTCGTAATGATCATATCATAGCCATCAATTAAGGAGGTATTTGGTAGTTGGTATACTGTTGTTTCAATTTTGATACACTCTTTTTTTTATGTTAATTAATATCCTCTATGTGCATACATTTGCCTGTATATAGCTTCTCTGTTTTTGTTTAAATCACAATATAAACTATAGATTTTCATTGGTACATGAGTGGGACATGAGATCACTCTCAACATATATGTGACTGACGAAGGAAAAATACATGAGGAAGGGAGTGTTTTGAGTTTTATCTCTAAAACATTCTTATAAATCAATTTTTTTAGAATCCTTTACAACTTAAAATGTTCTTATATGGTAATACAAAATTTTATCTTTTTTTTTTAACTCTCTAAAAGTCCATTTGAAAAAAATTTCAAATGTACTTTTTGTCAACATAAAAAATTGAAGCTTCTACATCCCAAAACTTATTATTTTTCCATTATACCCTCTAAACACAATAAGCCACATGATGCTTACAAAAATTAAGAGACACCACAAGTATACGGGTTACAATTGAAGTTAGTGGTAAATCAAGGTTGATCCCTCAAAGAATTAATTAAAATGGCAATTAGGCATGAAATTTCCAAATTCATTCATGTTAAGCTAATAAAACTAGAGATTGATTTTAGAACAATTAAAATGGAGATATTAAAAGTGATTAAGAAAAGAATGTTCTAGAGTCTTAATCCCTTACTTACTTTCGAACCCTCTCATTACCACATTAATTGTCTTAAAATTTAGTTTTGATAATTTAAGAATCTAAATTAATCTAAATTATCTTCCGATTACTAACAATCTTAATTTAATTAAAGCATATTATTACCTTAGTTAATTAATTGCATTAGAGACTCTAACTCATGAGGATTACCTAAGTCCATTAGATACATTCTTGTTCTAATAGTAAATTAGTTAAACTAATCCTAGGCTATTAGTTCTTAAGGTCCAAGTTGAGTCTCCTTTTTCAAGGTTTAACCCAAATGCCCAAATCTCACCTAGTGGTGGCCAATGACTAAACAAGAACAAAATAGCTTAAGAACAAGTAATCAAAACTTCATTTCTCAACAACTAAAAGGTAAATTTAAGGTTATTTACATAAATAGATTTATAGTCCTTTAGAACAAGAAGATTCAGCTACACATAGATGACATGAACATAAAAACAACACAAAAAAGATTTTAAACTATCAGCATAAAGGACAAGAAGAGAAAACACTGAAAACTGAGGTAGAATGAATATTTGCTCCACTTCTTTTTGATCTTAAGCTTCAATACTTCTCTTTTTACTCTCTAAGGTTTTCTCAAGTTGCAGCAGCTAAAAGATGCCTCTTCTAGTCTAAATGAGTTATATAGGTTAATTCACACAGAAAATGAAACTGTGCATTGCTGCATTTTCGTCTGGTGCCATGGCACTCCTTCAGTGGTGCCATGGCACCAGTAAGCAATTTTGAAAATTTTGACAGTGCCTAAGAACTTTTGCTTTTATGTCTTGGATTGAGAAGCACATTTTTCTTGTCTCCTTTTTCTTTCTTGTTTTGATGTTGTCATGCCCACCTATTCATAATTAATAAATATAAGTAGAATCTTTACTTACTTCAAGTTTCATCATTTTAAATAATTTTTTTAAAAAATATTAAAATAAATCCATATGAGGCACTTAATTAATTTTTCTTTATAAAAGCAAGAAAATGTTTTTCTTTTTCATTAGTGACTCCAAAAATATAATAAAAAACATGTCAATAATAACACAAAATAGGGAGTCATCACACCTCCACACTTGAATCAAATCTTATCCTTAAGATTTTTGAAAACAACTAAAAATAAAAGAACTAACTAAACACAAAGATTGAAAAAATTGTCAAGTCTAAAGTAATTTAAACCTTCAAGCATTTAGTCTTTAAAGGAATCACTTCTACCCTTTTAAAAAAATTGTGAGCAACAAGGTAACTAACTAGGCAATGATAAATCACAATAGGTTGTCCCTCATTGATTAATTGTTTGCACTCTACATTTAATGTGTTTAATGACTTGTGTTTCACTCAATTTTACCTATTATAGTCCATCTACAATAAGGTTGTTTCTCATCTCCATTTCCACTCTATTATCCTAATGCATACACAAATCAAAAGGGCTTTATTAAGGGTTGTAATGTATAAGGTAGGATGATGGAATGAAATAGGTATAGGACAAAAGAAACCAACTTCAATTAGTGCTGAGAATCATGAAATAGATCCTAAGGAATATGAGTTATTATCTTCTTCGATTGATCAACTAATCCATTATTCTTCTTACACTTTTTTTTCATCATCAATTTTTTTATATGCATCCAGTGTTTGTTTCTTCTCTTCTTTCTTTCTCTTTCTTTTCATCTTCATCATTTTTTTTCTATTTTTCTCAACTCTTACAAAGCATTTGCATATTCATTACTTTTTAAACAAACATGAACTTCTTTTCTTTTCCTTTTCATCAATTTTTTTTTCAATTCCTTCACTAGTTGCCCCACTTAGCACTAAATAAAGTGATTAAAAGGAATAAAATATAAAAGGATATTTTAATTCAAAAAAAGGGCTATAAAATTATTCATTTTTTAAAGGAAAGGCTAAAGTTCAAAGGATAAACAAGGAATTAAATGTAAAAAGGATAGTCATTTGGCCAAACTAGCTTTAAAAATGAATGCCTAAATCATCTTTGTGCATACAAAAGAATATTTTAAGTCTTAAAAGAGATTTAAGAGAAGTTTTAGAGATGGAATCACAAAAAGTAAATTCTTTTTTAAAAGAATTAAAAATTTAGGCTCAATTTTCTCACAAGCTTTTTAGACTCCCTAAATTAAGTTATATAAGCCTAATTCTTTACCTAATTGCAAACATTTAATGGAAAGGTAAAATAGAATTTCAATCTAACTTAATACCCTCAAGTTCAAGTACAATTAGTCTTGACAACATTCACAAGTAAATCAAAAACACAAGATACACAATTTTTTTTAAATAACTAACAACAAATATGTACAAAAAAAGACTAAAAACACTAATATTACAAAAATTAAAGATACACAATTAATCAAAGATATACTGACATGAGAACACAAAAATTTGAGGACAAATTAAGGACAAACAAGGTAATACAAAGTTAATTTCACCCTCCCTTATACTAAATAATACATTGTCTACAATATGAATACCATAAGAACAATTAAACAAGATAAAGGGGAGAAATAAACTAATACTCCCCTAAAAAGATCTCAAAGAGTATTTTGTGATAGATGACTTTCTTGCGATAAATTTGTCAAGCAGAAGGGGCATTGAAAGATGTCATAAGGGTAATTGATAAGAGATAAGCTCGAAGCTCAGCAAAACATTTCTCTAAACAATAACTAATGCTTTGAATGCCTGATGCACTTGTTGTTATAAGTGCCACGGCACTCAATGAGAGGTGCCATGGCACCAGATACAAAATTACAGAATTTATCAACATTAGCAAGAATGCACCTATATCAATTTTATCCCTTCAAAACACCTTGAAACCTTATTTCCTTATGCTAAAACATTTACAAACTCATGACGTAACCAAATATGCATCACAACACTCATCAAAACCATAAAACATGTGAAATCATACTCTCTCCTAAAATCAAAACTTTGCATCAGCTTTACACTTCAGATTAAATCAAACTTTTTTTTAGAACCAACCATGATCACACAACTTTAACATCTTACAAGCTTGAAGGAACAACATAATTAAACAGCCATACACTAAATAATACCCAAATCATCAATCATAGTACAAAAATAATCCATATTAGCAAGATATCAGTGGTATATCAGCAATGTAGCAATAAAATGTCAACAACTATATGCAAAAAGTAAAGATACTCCCTCTTATGCACTCAAACAACTTTCTTCCATGATGTTAGTCTTAGTTACCAGAAAAGTCACACTCTAGGGGATACAAAAACCTACAAAACACATGAAAACTACTATAACTAACATAAATATGAAAGTAACTAAAATGTCAAAAACCAAACACTTGGGTTACCTCCCAAAAGGTACTATGTTTATAGTCTTTAGCTAGACTTCTCAACACAACCATCTTGTCTTCATTTGTTTTCAAGCAATAAGGTTTTAAATGTAAAAGTTTTTCATTCATATTAATTACATCTACTTCCTTACTTATTAGCAATCTTAAAGTACAAGCATTCATTAATTTTAAAGACAGCTTAAAAGGCACATCCTAACAATTAAAAAGAGGATCTTTTAAAAATTTAGAGAACCTAACAAAATCCACTTAACTCTCATCAGTAAGATTTAAAATTTTAACAAGAGGGTCATGTGCAATAAGTATTGGGATCTCTCATCAAGCTTAACATCAAAATCACAAAGACTAGGCTCCACAGCTAGTATCTCTTCTTGACATCTACTACTCTCCTACAAATTAGTTTCAAGTTATTATCATTTTCTACATTATCTATATTCTCATACAATTTTCTATCCTCAGCTTTCTCATAATAATCTTCATCAAAGATCAATAGAGAAATATGATGGCAAGTGTTTTGTTGCTTTATCTTTTCAATATCTTCTAACATCTGGCTCATATAGACTCTAATATTTTTAGCACTTGACTCAACGCTAGTGGCCAAGTCCTTTTGTGAATTTAAAAGTTTCCTTAATGAATCCATAAAGTCTTCAAATAATCTTTCTAAGCAAGACTCCTCCTTACGCTCTAAGGCAGTTTCCTTAACATGTGGATAAGAGTAAAAAGGTAGGGTTATTTCATTTGAATGATAATCTAAATGATGATTTCAAGATTTATGTTTCTTTAGACTCCAACTAAGACTGAAATAATTATCAAAATAAGTTTTACTCTTAGTGAAATCATCACCCGTTAAAGTTAGAGCTTTGTTAAAGTGACAATACTTACCAGAATGACTTTGTCCACAATAAACGCAAGAAAAACCATAATATTGAGAAGAATCAACACATGGAGTATAACTAGCATTTAAAAGCATATTACATTGCCTCCTTTCATTTAAATAATTCCTACAAGAAATCAATTCATCTTGTATTGAAGATAAAGAATACATTTCTTTCTCAATATTAAAGTCACTTGAGTTTCACTTGAAATCCATTTTTTAAACTTTTTTCTTTTTTTCAAACATAAAGAACACTATCACAAGTCAAAAGAGGAATAAGAACACAAATAACTTGAACATGATATTTACAAGACCTAAACTTAAGCTACTAATGCTCTATCAATTCAAACTAAGAAAATCAAAGCAAACTAAGAAAAATAACAACTCAAAAGAAAAAGAAAATAAAATGCTTAATCAAGAACTACTGAAGATTCTTTAATACTAATCACCAATTGTTTGAATTCTCCGGTAATGGCGCTAAAAACTTAATGCTTATAAAAATTAAGAGACACTATAAATGTAAGGGTTGCAATTGAAGCTAGTAGTAAATCAAGGTCGATCCCTCAAGGAATTAATTAAAATAGTGATTAGGCATTAAATTTTCAAATTCATTCATGTTAAGCTAATAAAATTAGAGATTGATTTTAAAATAATTAAAATGAAAAAATTAAAGTGATCAATTAAAATAACTTTCAATCTACAAACAACTAAAGTCAATTAAGAAAAGAGTGTTCTAAAGTCCTAATCCCCTATCTACTTTCTAACTCTCTCATTACCACATTAATTGTCTTAAATTTCAATTTTAATAATCTAAGAACCTAAATTAATCTAAAGTATCTTCCAATTACTAGGGATCCTAATTAATTCAATTAAAGTAAATTATTATCTTAATTAATTAATTGCATTAGAGACTTTAATCCATGAGAATTACCTAGGTCGATTAGATACATTCCTATTCTAATAGTAAATTAGTTAAACTAATCCTAGGCTACTAGTTTTCAAGGTCCAATTTGAGTCTCCTCTTTCAAGGTTTAACCTAAATACCCAAATCTCACATAATGGTGGCTAATGACTAAACAAGAATAAAATAGCTCAAGAACAAGTAATCAAAACTTTATTTCTCAACAATTAAAAGGTAAATCCTAGGTTATTTACACAAATAAGTTCATAGTCCTTTGAAACAAGAAGATTTAGCTACATATAGCTAATACGAACACATAAATGGCATAAAAAAGATTTAAAACTATCATCATAGAGGAAAAGAAGAAGAGAGAACATTAAAAAACTGAGGTAAAATAAAGATTTGCTCTACTTCTTCTTGATCCTAAACTTTAAGATTTCTCCTCTTGCTTTTTAGGGTTTTCTCAAGTTGCAGCAGCTGAAAGATGCCTCCTCTAGTCCAGAAAAACAATTTATGTAGGTTAATTTTGCATAAAAAATGAAATTGTGTATTTCTACATTTTCTTTTAATGCCATGGCACTTCTTTAGTGGTGCCATGGCATGGCACCAGTAAGCAATTTTAAAAATTCTGACAATGCGTAAAAACTTTTGATTTTGTGTCTTGGACTGAAAAGCACATTTTTCTTGTCTCCTTTCTCTTTCTTGCTTTGATGTTGTCATGTCCCATGTAACATTCTTAATTTCTAATCTTGCGTTAATGATTGATTATGGAATGAATTGGTAATTTAACATGAGATTAGTATTTTAAGTAGTGGAATGTTATATTAACTCTTCAGGATGTTATATGAACAGATATGAGTGAAATAATGAGGTCCCAAAGCAGAGCGTGTGAGTATAGTAAGGATTTCCTCACTGTATCACACGTCGCAAATGAGGATGGGTGCGCCGCGGTGCATGGTGCAAAAAATTAATTAAGTGGGACATGTTTGTTTGTGAAAATAAAAAAAAGAAGCATAGAAAGAGAGCGTGAAGGCGGAGAAGAAGTAAACCTCTGCCAGGGCAATGAAATTGGGAGTAAGAGTGACTTTTTTGATTGGTTACTTATTGAGTAAGTCACATACTACCTTAACTTCTGATTCTATCCCATTTTCTCTTAGTTTTAACTAGTTAGAAATTGAATTCAGAAGTTTTAAGAAGATGATTTCTTACCCTATACTAATAGAAAAGTTTTTTAAAACTAAACTAGTATTTTGTACCTAGTTTGAGTCAGAACGATAAAGTTTTAAAGCTATAGACATAATTTTTCCTAATCTAGAGAGAACATAGTAAGAGAAAATTTGATTGTGAGGAAGTTAATGCATGTTGTAAGTGAAAATTGGCTATCGTATGCGTGTGTGAATGCAAATAAAGGAAATGAAAGTGATCAGGTGCTTGATTATTGTAATTGGCACTATTTGTTAATGGTGCAATTGATTTTAGGTCCCTAAATTGTGTATATTATTGTGTGTGACGTGTTGAAATTGTGGAAAGGAGTAAAGTAAGGTTTTGAGTACATGAATAACCCTTTTTTGCGAACAGAAAGGTTGATGTAACCTTATAATTTATTATGTTTATTAATTATTATAATTATGTAGAAGTAATTGTATAACTGTGGTTTTGTTGGTTTTTATGCATAATTTGGTATTGAAACAAGTTTAGCATGAAATAAGTTTATGAAAAGAAGGTTTGAGAATTTTTAGTTTTGAATGAATATATATATATATATAAGTTATGAATAAAAGTGTACAACATAAATGTGAAAGAGTAGTAAAATTAATGTGGGGATGTAGGGATGTGAGTGAAAAATTCATATAGTTCGGCTAATATTATGGGCTATCCAGTGTAGCATTATATAGGCTATTACCATGGATAATATGATACAGCATATTATGAAACTATTACCATGAGACATCCGAGCAGTCTAATAATTCCCTAGTGCTTACTAGAGTGCGGTTAAGAGTTAATAATACCCCTATCACAAATGTGTGTGAATTGAGGGAAATCATAGTCTGTAGGTGGAATAGATTATCTTTAGTCGGGTGTTTCTATCACCGAAAGTGTGGTAGGGTCAATGAGTGATTGATCCATTAAAGTCTATGATTTTGTGTCAGGGAGTTTTGGAGGATCGATGGATAGATGATCATATTAGTGTGTTGAATGAAAAAAAGGGGGCTTTTAAGAGAAAAGCTATGTTATGATGAATTAGTATATATGTTATACTTTATTTTTATTACTTTGGCATGGTTACTTGTGCTAATAGACATTTAACGAACTATATTGGTTACTGAGTTTTTTATCTCACAGTGGTTATTACAATTTTTTAGGTTCTGGTAGTAGTGTGCAAAGGGAAAAGACATAAGTTAAGTTGACACCTCTCACTAAAGTCTTTTGTAAGAATTGGTGTAATAATTTTGTATATTATTAGTTATAAACTTGTGTATAAGTTGCTGTAAGCAATTGAGTATATATGCATAAGGTTGTGAATATTGTGTTTAGTGGTTTTGGATCCCTAGCCTTGTGTATATATGTGAATGATGAAATGATAGAGTGGGCTAGTGGACAAATGTGAATATGTGTGGATACGAGGTATACTCGATATGTATGTGAAAATTTGGCCTTAGATGTGAGTTAAATGAAAATGTAAATTTTTGCCCAAATATGTGATATGGGCGATTTTCTGACTAAATGTGTGTATGTGTGTTATATTATTTATATAATTGGTCAATCAGGTGTATATTGTCTATTTGGATGTGGTCAAGGCCATAAAAGTAGCTAATGACATATGGTTTCAATTAGTAATACTCAAGTGACAAATTTTGACTTTGGTTAAAATACACTTGGGTATCCAATTTTCAAATGAGATATCGGATTTAAACAAGACCAATGTCATTAGTTAGATTATGAAACAAGCTTTGTGCACTAAACCACCCCAATCGAATATCAAATGCGAAAATGATGCATATCTAAAATTCACACCAGAAATTACTGTGTGACTGCAAAATTAGGTGTGTGTGCCGCATCACATATACCTACATGCCGTGAGGCATGGCACAGAGCAGGCAGCTATGGTCTCTGTGCCACATGCTGCGGCGCATGTGACATGAGTTACAGCGCACGGCCCTTATTTTGACCTAATTTTATTTAAAAGCACATGTTTTTCTTGATCTTTAATGCACTTTTGCATAATGCTTTCGTTGTGTAGGGTTTTATAGTTTGAGTAAATTTATTGAATGATTTTGAAAATATTTTATATGGGATTTCAAATTTTTTTTCAAGTTAATTATTTTGATTAGTAGTTTACATGAAGGGTTGTATGGTAATGTTGTTGATGGCATTACACCTTACCTATTCACAATTTATAAATATGAGTAAAATCTTTACTTACTTCAATTTTCATCATTTTAAATAATTTTTTTAAAAATATTATAATAAATTCACACGAGGCACTTAGTTAATTTTTCTTTATAAAAGCAAGAAAATATTTTTCTTTTCTATTGATGACTCCTAAAATATAATACAAAACATGTAAATAATAACACAAAATAGGGAGTCATCACCACATGATGCGGATCCCTTCTTTCTTCTAGTGTGACTTGCCCACCTCCAATCATTGCCCTCTTCTTTTCAACTTGTGCTGACTTTTTAAACTTCATATTATTTTTTTTACATTTTTTAAACATTTCTAACATATTATACTTGTAAACAATAATTATAAATTATTATAAATTAATGTCCTTTTGGTCATTATATATTTACAAGCATATTTTAAAATCACAGATTATCATTAATCTAAATAATTTTTAATTTATCAAATTGACTTAAAAAAAGTATCCAAATACAAATTTTGTTATAAAAATTAATTTTTACCAAATGAATTTTTAACAAATGAAAAACCAAACACACTCTCTAAAAATGTTTTGTACAAGAAAGGCTCCCATATACACAAGTGTCCAAGAATGCTTCATAATTTTTGAATGAAAATATTCTCTCATGCCTTATATGTAAGTTATTTCTGATTACCTCAATAAAATCAAGAGAGATAGTTAAGTAGTTGTTGTTATGTAAAAATAAAGAAATTTTAGTTTATCTTTACTAAATATGTCATTTTAAAAAACACTTTCTCTAATATATAATTTTTTACTCTTTTTTGGTTAGAATATACTTTTTTTACTTTACTTATTAATAATTGCAAAAAGATAAAATTAAAAGAAATAATTAATAATCTATATTTTTTAAGGTAAAGTGTTTTATTATTATTTTTAAAATATAATTATTAGTCTTTATAATTTTATCGGGTTTTACTTTTAGTATTTTCAATCTTTACAATTTCAATGACATTGGGTGATATTTATTTCTCAAGTCTCTGATGATATTAAATTATAAGAACTATAAGGATTGAAGGTAAATTATAAAGATGAAAAATAAAACTTGACAAAATTATAGAAATCAATATTTTTCCCCCTCATATATTCTCCTCTTGGAGGAGAGCATTAAATGTGGACATCCTTCTAGGAGAATTTGAATCTTAGTTCATTAGGTATAAAAAATTAGCTCATTTCATTAGCTCTAATTGCAGTTGGTTCTAAAATATATATATATATATATGTACTAATATATTGATAAAATGTATTTTTAATTTAAAAACATTAATAGAGGCATGGCTTGCAAACATCAGCTTCTTTTCCAAATGCCAACATTCGGGTGTCATGTTGTATTGAGGTTTGTGTCCTCCCACATGTTACGTGTTCGAATGGACATTGAGAGGAGAGAAGGGTAAAGTTCTTATTCTAAAGACTCATCTCTTTAGGAAAAAAAAAAAAAAAAACTGAGCTCTACAGCCCATTCCAGCTCATCTTATTTATTCACGACGATAGATAATTGTTCAACAAATGGGCCAAAGCCCAAACAAAACATAAAAGCGAATATAAAATAAGCAAGAAGGCCCAAAGTGAAACCCTCAACACTACCTATTTATTCCCCACTTTCTTCCTCTTCTTTGGCTTACACACTAGCCGTCAATCCCTTTTCGTCTCTCAAAATCAAAACTATCGAGTTTTGTCCCCATGCCTATATGACTACACCTTTCTCTCCCTTGTATCATCCATCTTCCGTTCTTTAGGTTTACAGATCTTTGCTTCAATATGGGAAATCTCATAGGCGTGGGAGCTTGGGAAAAAAATAGAGCAATTATCTGTGTGCGTGTTTTAAGCACACATGCATACACTAATATTTTTTTCCTACGCCTCCCATGCCCTTGATTTTTCCCTTCGTATTCTCTCCAATCGATCATCACACCTGTCAGGGTCTGCAACTTCTTCTTGAGGTGAGGTGTATATATATTATATAAATACTTTTGCATCTTACTTAGTTTTGAGTTGTTTGATCTGTCTTTTCTACTGCGCAACTCTGTTTCGGAATCTCTTATTTTTGTTTCTGAGTTAGGGATCTGTTATTATTTCTTAGAAAGTTATCAGATCTATTTCGGAATCTGTTATTGTTGGCTTAAGAAGTTATCAGATCTGAATGTTTGTGCTAACTTGTTTGGACTTCTCTCAAGTTATATCAGATCTCTCGTGTGTTTGGACTTGTCATGAAGCTGTTCTGGTTTCTCTTGGAAGTGCAGTGGTGAAAATAGCGTCAACAAATCAAGATCCACGAAATCCAAGTGCAGCTGCTTCTGTTCGATTTCTGTTCTACTTTTTTTTGTTTACAGCACTAGATTTTGCTCTTCTATTGTAATTTTTTCAGATCTAGATTTGTTTTGAATGGTTATGTTGGTTTTTTTTCTTACATTAATTTCTGCGACAAGTCAGTGTCTAATCTATTAATTTCCGAGGCAAGTTATTAAAATAGGGTGGGACCATGAGAGGGTCACGCAGGAAGAATGTCATCAACGTGAAGATAGGATCAGATCCATTGGCACTGCTTCAAATATTAATAATTAAAGTTGTAATCAAATTAGTGATTAGACGGTCATAAATAAGGTTTAATAGTTCAACTGGTATGATGGTATTTAACTATTTCTGTCATGGTAAAATGGGGAACCAGTTCTAGTTGGCTGGATAAAAGAATTGATGAACCGGGAAAGGAAAAATTGGTGACTCGAATTGATGAACCGGGACTGATGTGAACCAATTAGAATTCTTTTTAGTATATTTAACATTTTAAATCATGTTGTTGAATTATATTATTTTATGTATATATTGTTACATTAGAAACTAGTGGAAAATGTGCAAAAAATTTTGTATATTTATTATAAAACTAGAAATATTAAAATAATTAATTAATGATATATTATACATATTATGTACTTTATTTTATTTTTACATTGTAAAATATTTATTTGAGTTTTTAAATTATATTTTGAGAACCAATAATAAAATTTTGTCTAAATTGAAGTAACCTCTCAACTCATTACCTCTTAATTTTTATGCATTAATAAAATAAAATTTAATAACAAAGTTAAAAAAAATTATTTTAACTCGTCGTATAAAATTAATTTTGTGAAATAATGTGTTATAAAATACTACTCTGACGTAATTTTGATGTATAAAATTAGAAAGCATCACTGCCATTTTCATATGGAAGAGATTTCTAGTTCAAAACGGGCGTTTACATGTAGTTGTATTGAAGATCTCTCTCCCAAGAACATTTTGGCCTCGACAAAATTTACTTGCATGGTTAGGAGGATGATATTTAAGGTATTCTCAAAAAAATTTATTGAAATAAGGGTTCATTAATTTTACATAGGACATTATTTTATGAAAATATATATATGTTGTCATTAAAAGTCAAATCTCATATTTTGTTAGAATTTTTTTTAAAGTTTAATAAGTTAAGATTTAATTTTTAATAATAATATATATGTGTTTTGATAATATAATATTTTATATAAAATTGATGAGTCTTAATTGTAATAAAATTTATTAAAAGGACCTTGAATGTCATTCTTCCGATGACTATTATTCAAAACTTTTTGACCCTTTCTGTAATTACTGTTATTCAAAGCCCTTGGATTATCTTCTTCACCCATCATTTCATCTCTAGTCCAAACCTCCAATTTGTCCATCAAATTCAAGCATTGCATCATAACTACTTCTACTTTGTCTATTCTTATATCATCACATATTATTGCCTATAAAATTTATAATATGAAAACTTAGTCAACTCACCCAATTGAACCACTAAATTATTAAATCGATATCTTGATCAATTTAATAAAATTTTTATTTATAACTTATTTAATTATAATTTGATTATAATTTTAATTATTAACCATATAATTAGTGTCTTATCTTATTTAATGATTGGTTTAGTTTTTAATATCGATAAAATATCCTTTGGCAAGTATAGAATCAAGGTAGCAACTGGCCACATTATTTACATAGTAGTAGAGAGTGATTCATTTCTTGAAGTTTCGTTAGATGTAAACGGTGGCATAGTTTTAGATAGAATTTCACACACTCATATTCAATATATATATATATATATATATATTATACAAGGTCATGGAAAAACTAAATAAAGAAATAATGATCAAGTCATATTTAAAACTATAAAGTATTTACAATCAAAGGATGGCTGTTGAAAATTGTATTATCAAAATTATCATTTAAAATCTTGTGAGCCAATACATTAATATATTTATTTACTTATCTATAAATATGGTTAAAAATGATCACTCAATCCTTTATGATGAGATATTTGATTTTCTTGATAGTAATTGAGAGTGAATAACTTTTAGAGTAGTTGCATTTAATAAGTGATAATATCTATAGAATTTGAGTAGAGATTGATTTTCAAAATCTTAGCATTCCAATAAATACCAAGACCTTTCAAAATCCATACAAGCTTAGCAATTGTGTCAGGATGATAATCAAGATTTTTAGAAAATCTCTTAATCCAATTATCCTCGTTGCCTCTAATTATGCTTTCACAAATAGCATCACCATTAAAGTTGACAAAGTTATCACTTGCAAGTCTAATCCACCCAAGATTTAGTGAACTCCATTTAGCTTCATATATGGTGTTTTGTTTGCTTTGAGGGCTAATTTTAGATTGAAGCTTTGGGTTATTGATTATCTATGAAGTGCAAGAGAAAGCAATGCCATTATCTAGCATGTCATTTTTAAAATAGATTTTCTTACATTTAACTTTTCATATATTCTAGTAGGCATAGGTAAAAAGTCTTTATCAGGGTTTTCTTTAATATAGTTTGACAACTATGTAAATCTAAAGTATTCGTTTGGTCCTCTAATTTTATAAAATATTTTAATTTAATCCCTGCATTTTATAAAATATTTTTCAGTCTAACATTTTTAGTGTAAAATGATTATTTTTTATGTTAATTATCATTATTTTTAAAAAATTAAATTTAATTTGTCAATATTTAAAAGTATTTTATCAATATTTAAATATTTAATGTAAATTTTTTTTTCTGCCACTATTAGTTTTATTGGCAAAAATTTGCAAAATTAAAAGATCAAAGTTGAAGAGGTAAGGAATTTGATCACGGAAGTTGACTCTGGTTAAGTTTGTGTTTATCTCTTTTGCTTTTGTTGTTTTTTATTTGGATTTCCTTTAATAATCAAAAAGATTATGCGATCAAAATGAAATTTTATGTAAAATTAAAAGACTAAATATGTAGTTTATCATAATATAAAATATTAGTATAAATTTGTTTTTTATTTTAGTCGCCGAGTGATCATCCTGTTTGAAGCAGTACTATTCCAGTCACTAAATGGGACATTAGCATTCGAAACCTGTGAATCAAGCTGTGAGAGAATAACCCTTTCACTATATCCCATTCCTGGTGGATATTTATGTGAAATTCTGGCACTAAATTGGTTTTGTTCTTTAATATTCTACAATTCTGGTATCATTATTCTCACTTCAGTCTCTTCTTTATACAATCCAGAAAGTCATGAGTAAAAATCTCGTGCGCCTTCTATGCATTATTTGTGACTGATCATATGAATTAGTCTTATACTCTTGCAAAGTAGTTTACTTCCACCATAATTGCTGCTCATTTTGATTTTCCAGTTCTGGCTTTTATACGCTTCTCACACATGAATTGATTGGAAAAAATGGATTTGGAAGTGCGACTTGTGGTTGTGGACTTGGAAGCAAGATTGGAAAAAATAGGATTTTTGGCTCATAAGTGCACTTGTTCTGCGCGCCTTGGGTTTCGCGGGACACATATGTATTCATGCTGCTAATCCCTGAAACCGAAAAGCCACCAAGAGTTGTTACAAATGAGGACCCTTCTTCTGAATCGACTCCAAACCCAATTTACTCGCTCCTCAAGTTCAAGTCCTTTTCTCCCTTTCTTGCTCTTGTACCGGCGGGTCAGTTACTCTGTTCTTTCTCACATCGTATATGTGCATTTCCCTGTCATCGCAAGTGTTCATTTTTGTGCCTTTTCTTTTTATGGGCATTTCATGTTCTTGAGTTTTCTCTTTGGAGCTTTAAATGCCGAATTTTTATATGCTGTTATTTGTTTACTTGTTGATGTTGAATCCTGGTTTTAACTTCACTTTTTCATGCTAACTTAGGAATTTTAAGAGCCTTTTTGATTCGCCAGAGGTTCAGATCTTAACTGCCCCTAATTTGCCAAATCCCCTCCACATTTTGCTCAACAATGACTCAACACCGATCTACAGACTTTTATCTGTTCACATCAAACAAACTACTTATTAGTGATGATCAATGTTCAGTAATGTTTCTGCTTCTACGAACCCTCCAAACAACTATTGTGGCTTCCTGACTAGAATCCCACAAAGTGTTCACAGTCCTAAATTTCATTGCTCCGGTAGTCTTGTAGAGTAAAATCTATAAATCTTTTATCCATCACCTCTTCTTCCTGCAAACATGCTTGAGGATTACAATATCTAAATTGTTGCGTTTTTTGCAGAATGCAGTGTCAGCACCAAAAGCTGAGGATGAAGCAGAAAGAGACACTTCCACAAGGTTTTAATTTTACCTTTTCGATATTTTCTGTGGATCTTCAATCTGTTTCAACTTTCAAGTGCTGAAATGGAAAGCTATGAAGCATCAATAATTCAAAACAGAAATGTATTGTGTTTGACATGCATACAACGCTTGTACATATTGTCATCGTTGGGCTGGTGGACCTGCTTTTGGTGTGTTCAGCCTTCTTGCTTAACAGTTACATTTTTGCTATGAATACAATTAATAGCTTTCCTTTGGATAAAAAAAAATATATTAGTGGCAAAAAAATCATTTAATTATCATTTTCTTTAATTCTGGCACAGCTTGGAAATTCAAGCAAGTAGTTGACATTCAGCTATGCACAAAGATATAACCTAGTTTGGGGGGGGGGGCTGTCAATGATAAAGTGGCTGCAAATGCTTGCTGTCAAGCTTTTCAAGACAGCATTACTTGTATACAATCCATCAGTGAAGCCTACTCTAGAAGTTCACCTCATATGGATCTGCATTGCTGTTTAGAAGCTTTTACTTCTGGGAAATTATGGTTTCATATTGTACCTTCGAGTTTATAATTGTTGCCCATAACTTGATCTGTTAATAAGCCAAAGTAACTATATATTAATATCAAATAACTGAGATGAATATCTTTACTTCTGTCTAAGAAAAACTATATGAAAATTTGTAAGGTAGTAAATCACTTTAAACCATGAAAGAAATTCAGGAATAAAATATCTCACTCAAATCAGAAGGGACTTCTCTTATATTCTCAAGTTTTAGTGTAAAATTCTTGATTCTTCTTATGGTTCTTTTAAACAGGGAAAACGCAGGATTTTCTAGTGGCCTTAACTCGGCTCTGGCTATGAAAGGTGTAATTGTAATGGGAAAAGCTTTACCAAACTTGAACCCATCTGAACTAAAGCAACATGGTGCAGTCGTTGCTGGTAAGATGAAACTTATTCCTTACTGATCTTATTTACTTCTTTCCTACACATTATAATCTAACTTGTTGTTTGCATTTATCTATTAGAACCCTTATCTGGATTCCCGTTACATGTGAGAGGAAGTGTTATTGGTGAAGCGTCAAAAATTTCAAAGGCACAATTTGGCAAGCTTCTTAAACTGGTATGATGTAAACTTGGGGAAACATTCAGATATTTCTTGCACACAAACACACGCATATTTTTTTTTCTGCTATAATATTTTGTTCATGTTATGTTTTGTGTTTAAGTATTTCAATAAATTTATGTCACGCTTAGGATTTTTTGAGATGTGAAATGGGAATTATGTCAGAGAAATGGGGGGAGAGAAGACTTTCCTTTCCCCTGTTTGGGTACTAAGTAAAATTGGAAGATGAGCAAATCAAAAAGATAAATTGATAAACAGTGTGTGGGCCCTACAAATTTTCCCCTTGCCCCCATAATCAAGGTTATAATGGAGTAGGAAAACATCCACATATTCCCTTCAATAACTGTTAGTGTCACTATCAATGCTCTTGGCATATCTGTGAAGAATTTCACAGCAGGTAAATTCTCTTCCCAGCAGTCCTGTTAGATAGAACCTAGTGCATCACGAAAGAGAGGGACAGAGAAGTGAATGCTTGTATTAATACTTAATCACTATGAGCTATATGAAAAGCTCATTCTATATGAAGGTGCCACCTGTTATTAACAGACTCCACAAAGAATACAGGTATTCGACACATGCATAAAATATACATGTACAGCTAGCTAGATAAATAACATAAAGCAACCTGGCATATGAGGAAAATACTAGATTGCCCCTTTAGCTTATAGTCATGACTGAAAACATCTTTCTAAGCTCATCTAATTTATCCTATTGGTTCTTGTTGGTGTATTAACAAAACAGGTTAAATTGTATTTTTTTTTTCTCAGGCAAGTGATATTTTCATGGTGGGGATATTGTTGGCATTCATGAAGAAGCAGAGTAGTTTATTTGTTCAAAGAACTCTTGCATGAAATTTAATTTCTTGTTTATTAAATTATTTATGTCAGGTAACAAATCACCTGTCATCTGTCCCGAATATATTTGTTCATGATGGAGCTATTGGCTCATTGCCAAATTGTGATGCAAAGGTTCGGGTGATAAGTGATAGTCCTTCAGCAATGCTATCACTTTCAAATCTTCTCTGTAAGACAAATGCTCGATCAATTTCGCATGATACTTGTCCATTGACTGTTTATGTAGCTACATCTATAAGGTATTTTCTGCATTTTTTATCATCTATGACACATGCAAGATATTCAGACTATATATTTTTAGTCTTCAGAAAGTGATGTTTCATATGCTGATTAGCATTTAGTAAATTTTCAACTTAGCATGGAGGAGCTTTTGGTGGTTGCCTCAACTTTCATGTTGATTGTAGGCTCGCCCCCAGGTTACTGCCTAACTCTGTTATTTTTGGAACGGGGGAGGGGGTGGAGCTGTTTACAATTTTTTATGTGTATATTTTCATTCTGTCAAATCTCTGACAAGTTTGCTTAAAATGTGTAACGATGTAGAATATACTAATAAATATGAGAAAGTTAAATCAAGAGAGGATAAAGGGGTTGAAAGGAGACTGGGAAAATTTTTTGGCTTTGGAATTGAAGGAGGATATGACTTGTGTGCAAATGACATGTATGAGTTAATAGTTCAAGATAGGTCTTCAATACTGCAATTGGAAAACGTTAATATTTTGTCAATTCATTCAATTATGCTTACGAGATTTGTTCAATGATTTACTTTGTTGATACAACAACTTTTGGGATTCTTTCACCCAAAAAAGAAAAGAAAAGAGAAAGAAACTATTGGGAGTCAGGCATAGTTGATTGGATTACTTTGTTGGTTTTCCGCTTTTCCTTTTTCACAAGATTAATATATTGCCATATAAAATTTGGAGATTATTCTAAAATGATGTTATGGCCCATATTGTTGTATTGTTCACGAGTTAGCTGAAAAGTTAGAACCCTAGTCCTTTTTCAAGAGCATCTTATGCATGGTTAATACGTCCAAAAAATAACTAGTCTGCTGGCTCTTAACGATCAAATTTGCTCTCATTATCCTAGAAAGAATCTCAACTCAATATGAGAAACTGCCAATTGCCTTATAGCCTAGTGGTGAAGCTCACTCTTGTTGATGGAAGGTCATGGATTTGATTCCACTAACTATTTTAGGCATTTAGCTTTCCCTATGTAATAAAAAAAATGAGAAACTATATTCTACATCAAGGTTTTGAAAAGCTAGTTTGCTGACCCTGGCCCAGGCAGGATTTCTTAATTCTAAACCAAGCTTTTGAAAAACTAAATTGAAATCAAACTAGTCCGCTAAAACTGATCATAAGGTGAGATCTTTGAGACTGATGGCTTACCATTTCTGATATACTCAAGACTTGACTTAACATTTTTGACTCTAAAATTAAAATAAGGACAGAAATAATATGGTTAAATTGATTAATGCTATTTTTTTCCCCCACCAATGATTTGATGGCCTAATTTGATGCATGCTTTAGTGGGCCTGGTGAATTACTTTCAAGAAGAGAAATTTTTTTACTCTCTAATCAGAAGCTGCAGCTAGGCCCCACCATTTTAGGAGAATAAAGTTCCAAATCAAAACTGCTATGAAATCATTGACGCAGTCATTCTTGAATGTTATGGTGCATCTGAAATGGTTCATGAGATGGGACTGCTTTTGATGGAGTTCTATCACAGGAAGCTGGGCATGGTTTTTACCTTTTCGTTGCTGAATCCTTTATTTGGGACATTATTCTATGGCCAGATGATTGATTTTGACTTTGCAGTTCTTCTTTGATGAAGGCTATTAGTGTGGAATATCAGTCAAATAATGGATTTGTGGCTGCTGATATTGAAAGATCATCCCTAGTTTTATGTCATAAAGCTTTCTCAGATGCCAGTACGATCAAGAAAGCACTATCTGCTTTGTCTGAACCCGTGATATCTGCAAGAGGAGGCATTCCTCTACGGGGAAGGTAATTGTTTGGTGACTTATGACAATCTCAACAAAGTATTTTTTTTTTCTTTAATAATTGGATGGTTCAAATTTCAGGATCCTAGTATCTGGAGATTCTGTTTTTGTACTATTTGCAGCAGAAGATACAATTCAAAGCTGTGCAAACTTTTTGGTTTCTACTGATGCTGGCATAATTCTTTCTCCCAGAGCGTTGCACCTTTGTTTCAGACTGGAAATACTGGTGGATCTAATATATTTAAATTGCCTGCTGCTATTGTTCTTGTTTCTTCTGATAGGTAATCTAACCTTGATGGTGGAATGCATGCGATGAGATGCTACTGGTTATGTTTTGTACAATGTTTTTCATGCATAAATGTTTTGTGGCCCATGACTGCACTCACTTCTATATACTTAATATTATTTATTCTTTTCCAGGAACTGAAATTGTGTCAATTGGCACACTTGAACTGATGAATAATTTAGTTCAGTGTATTGCTCTTGTTCATGTTATTTTTAGTTCCCTCTGTTTCTTGACCTGTGTTTTATCTATTGAAGCAGTCTGAATGTGTATCCCTTCTATTTCAAAGCTCTCTCCTGGTCAAGCAGCTTCTCACTTTCTAGCCGTTATCAAAATGGGAACTTCGTGCCTTCATTCAACCACGCTCCTTCATGTATTGATCCACTGGAGCTTGCAAAGGCCCTTCTAGCCAAGGTCATAAACTGATCCTCTCTCTCCTTTCTATTTTATGCATAAATATTTCTGGCTTAAATAAGTTGTTGCTTTTTTACTTATCTACCATCTGCCTATTTTTCATTGTTTATATATATTCTATCCTACAGTTGAAAGACAATCAAATCTCTGCCTACCTGATTAATATCAACAAAGGGGGAAAGAGACTCTTTCTGGTAAGTATTGAAACATCTAGAGACCAGAGCTTTTATATCACGAATATCAATATACTGAAACATAATCATGATCACTGTATTATAGACGCTGTCTGCCAATTAAGAAAAATAACGAATTGATTAATGCATTCCGATCAGCACTCTGCTGCCTTTTTCTTTCTTTCTTTCTTCTGTTTTGTCAGTCCTTTTTTCTATTTCAAAACAAATTTCAATTTGTTTTTCCTTACAAAGACATGACTAGTTTATTTCATTTCAAAATATTAGCTTCTCAAGGAAATATAAAGAGGATGAATACTTGTCTTCTCTATTCTCCTTAACTCAAACATAACCTTATCCTTATGGATTCACTTATTAAATATGAGGCAGTCCAGCTCCCTAGGAGATAATGTGCATGAGGGATTTTTTCCTTTTTGAGGCATCCTTTTCTGAATCTCATTCTATTGCAGTTATAGCGCAACTAAATTGATTACATGGTGTAAGAGTTCTGGTTTTTGATATATTAGACTAACCACCTTCAGTTTCGGACCTTTTTTTTTTTCCAAAAAATAGATATTTACAATCATTGGCCAAATATAGCTACCATGTTTCGACTAGAGTCCTCCTTATAATTTATTTGGACTGCAGAGATGAAATTTTAAGCTGTTTGGTTCACTAAGAAAACCTGGATTGGAAACACCTTGTTGGCACTGAAAAAACTTGAAAAATAATAGAGCATGAAGAACATTGTTTTCTTAAAGCTGGAAAGCTTCAGTGCAGCGAAATTTAAATCAAGTGATAATAAATTCTGGGACATCCTTTTGAATTATTTTGCTAGCCAGGACATTCAATCCCCTATGACCTTTCTTCTTCCATGATGTTCATTCTAGGTTAAGAATGATCTCTACTTCAAGAATTCTCATTATCTTTTGGTGATTTCGCAGGTATAAGATTTTGTGAAGCTGGTAGAATCAACTCTTTCTAAAGATGTCCCGCCATTCTATGCTAAAGGTAGCTGCTTGTCTCTTCCCTTGCCCTTATATGCATTTGCTTTTTTCTTAGAAGCTAGAGACCTATGTTTTGTATATGACTGGAAACACATTTCGTCCTGAATAATGTATCGGGTACCTCTTTTCAGGTGGAGATCTTAAAAGGAAGTACAAGGCATTTCTATCAGAGAAGTATCCGAGGCTACCTGAGGAATTTGCATTCTGATAAATATGTTGATAGTATCTTTAGATTTAGGTGAACAAATGATAAACTCTGGTGTCCTTGTGTCATCAAATCATCTTGTGTCAGAGTTGGTTATTTGCGGATTTAGATCCTTTAAAGGTTGAAGCTGTAGAGGATGTTAACTGCAGTGGGCAAAGAGCGTCAGATTCTGTAGTGACATGTTTGTAAATATTGAATTGTCAGAAACTGAGACTGACAACAAGCAGAAGTAAGCTCGTTACTTTTGGACATTATATGATATCTCTCGCCTTCTTCCTGTATATGTGAAGAACAATAATTTTTCTTTTTGGGTTGAGATTCTCTTCAATTAATATTATTAAAATTTCCCGAGCCTTAGAAGAAAAAACCCATAGTACGAGACATTGCTGAGTGCACCATGGTCCTTTGGACATGGAAGTATTGGAGCTAAATCTGGCCAAATCTTAGCAATTAATGTGGTTTTGGGTTAGACATGTGTCATCCTTAAACTTTGTAATATTGTGTATGACGGTGAGCATCTGTTTATCTTTGTGTGAGAATCTTATGCGAGAAAGAGAAAAGAAGAAAACATGGCAAGAATTGTAATGCAAGATTCTGTTCTGGATAAAAAAGGATCACTTGATGCTCCGTTCTTTAGTTTGGCATGCCCCAAAATAGAAGTTTAGGGCAGGAGATTATGTTCCACAAAGGATAAAAAACTGAGTACCATAAATGTTTCTTTGATATTTTTTAACAAAAGAGATGAAAAGGCATTTTTAATCATCTTATCAGCATTGCTAATCATTGGGATGAAATTTATATATAATTTTGTTAATATATTTTTAATTGAGACATGGTAATTTTATAATCTTTACCTAATAATTTATATAGTTAAAGAGGTGGGAGTTTGGGATCTACATTAAAAATATATGGGATGTGGCCTGTGTGGGGGGGGATATAGTACAAAAGAATAGGCAAAATTTTTAATTTATACTGCTCTCCAACCATAATATATGTTATTTTTTAAAAGTTTTTTGGTCTAAGAATTAAAACATTGGATATATTTTACATATTTTTTTAATTATATCCTTATTTTACACTCTCTAATCTCTATATAGGGCTCCTTCTAGAAGATTTTTTGGTCCTTAATATAAGACACTTAATGGGTATTAATCACATTTTTTATATATTATCTTTATTTAAACTCATTAATTATAAGAAAAGATAAAATGCAAATTTAAAAAATCATTTAAAATTTTTTAACACTATCAGTATTTTTTTTTTGAAATAATTAAAATATCTCTTTCATTCTATCTCTCATTTTCTTTAAATTAAGGAAAAAAAATTAATGTCCCATGCATTGCACGGGTTTAATATCTAGTTTTATCAAAGAACTTGCAAAGATATATATTAAAAAAATAAAGTCTAGCAAATCGGCCTCCTGGAAAATAACATCATGAAGAAGGATTCGGATCTCCGAAAGTGCTTTTTTTGTGTAGTGTTCAAGTGCAGCCTATTAGAAAGAAGAGAAAACTATCATAACCAATACGGACACGCGCATGCAGGCATGCATATCATAAAGTGCTTACACTGCAGTTATTCTTCGTCTTCTTTTTTTAACCAGATTTTACACTGTACTTGAACACTGCACAATATGACAGTATGGGATCCATATCCCACAGAGAGATGTGAAGACAACGAGACAACAATAATGCCAAAGGAAGACATTTATTAAGAAAACGAATAAAGAAAGATTGAGAAGTAAAAGATGCTTCACCGAATTCCTGATAAATAATGGAATACAAAACTTATTAAAGAGGAGGAGCAAAGAAGAAAGAGCCAGAAGCAGAAGCCATCATTTCCTAAGCGAATAGATTCAGAAACTTAATAAATGAGTATGGGGTTTATGGAGAATTGGACACTTCATATTTTAAACTCAATGCCATTGACCCATAATACAATGTTACTTCTTCTGAGAGAATTAAACTCCTCCATATATACAATGTTCTCACTTTCTCATTCATTCATGATCTCTTTGGTAGTTGACATGTCTTCACTTTTCTATTGCATAACTCAAGGTATAAATTACTGCTTACCCTGCCTGCCCCACCTGATAATGGCGATTCTTTTATTTGAACA
>NW_026555343.1:6028802-6035546 GCF_029017545.1 Prosopis cineraria
ATTTGGAAAAAAGCTTATTAAAATTTCACATTATAATTCATCTGAAATGTAAGAAACATATGTAATCAAAGAAAAGGCACACTGAGGGAATCTTATTGCGTTTGTATACTTAGTTTTTCTTTATGAGGCGTATCATCAATTTTTGCAAGGTTTTCTTTGATCAGAATTGTTAAAGTTAGTGATAAGTAGAACATTACAAAGAAAAGAAAAGAAAAGGTGAGTGACAAGAATATTAATTAATAGGAATCTTTTGAAAGGATTTTGCAAGTGATCCAACTTTAACGTACGATGATAATAATGCAGTACTAGGCATTCGTGTAATCCTATAATTGGGAATTGTGGATTACGGAAGCTGATCTATCCTAATCCGCATAAAAAAAATATCAATTGAACAGTGGCTAATTTTTTTCTCGGTTCAAAAAAGTATAACTTCGTTCTTTGATATTTCAAGAATATATTTTTAAAAGCAAAACATTAAAATTAAAATTATTTTTAATCAATTAAAAATTGGACTAGTTATCAAATCAATCAAAATATAGTTAATAATTTAGTGATTGGGGAGTGATCAAACTGTTGCCAAATAGATTTTGATCAAAATAAAATAGTTTTATTGGAAATAAATTAAATAGATTGAAATAGTAGTGATAGCAATAGTAAAAAAGAGGGTCTATTACCTATGAGAGTGATACCATGCAATTTGCAAAAGGAAGTAAGGGATTTGTCAGGATAAGAACAGAGAAGTGGACGCACCATAGCCACGAAACCAGAAAAGTCCAATTATAAAAACAGTAAATGTAATAATTCAACCCATTATTTGGTGGCACGCCAACGAAATGGAACTTGAATGGGTTTCAAATTGATTGGTAACAAGACATCACCACTTAGTAGTGGATCCAGGTGAAAATCATGCTCTTCATACGTATGGGAATATCATCAATTTATAAAACTTTAATGCATGTTTTAATTAATTAAATTTGTGATATATTATTTTTGGCCAAAAAAGCGGATGCATGTATATAAATATGTTTTTTTTTCTTTTAAGTACGTACATTTAGTGTGTGTGGAGATCTATGCATCTAAAAACAATTGAAAGCATGATCACTAGATATGGGACAATTTATTTCGTCCCTCGCTGGAGATTATGAAAAAGGAGGATATTGCAATATTGTAGTACATATTCCTTTTTATCAAAAGTGTAATAGTAAAATTCATTACTTTTTTAATATTACAACAACAACAGCAACAATTCTTATCCATTAGATGAGGTCAATTTATGAATTGCATAATATTATTATGCTCTATTGTTGACCAAACTTTTAGGAATATTATTAACTAAAAAGGTCTCAATCAATAACTTTTATATGTGTTTGCTTTAGTTGCCTTCTACCCATCTTACATAACTCAAGATTGTTCGTCTTCTCATTGGTGCTTCTCATGACCTTCTTTATATCTGTCCAAATTATCTTCAATGTTTTCTATCATTTTCTATCAATAGATGCCACACCTACTTCTTTTTGTATGCTCATTTTTTTATTTTATCTTTTCATGTAATACTCATCTATCTCAACATTATTATCTTTGTTACTTCAACTTTAAATATGCTCCCGTGTTGTTCCTTTAAAGATCAATATTCACTACCATATAATATATATGGTTGGTCTTATAATAATTCAATAAAACTTTTTTCTTTAAATTTATTAAGATCTTTCGATCATAAATAACTCTTTTAACATTTTCCTGTTTGAACCACCCAACTTATATTTTATATGTGCAACATTTTCATCAATTTTCCTATTATGTTAAATAATTCTTCTAAATATCTAAACTTTTTGATAGATTTGTTTTTGTTCTGTACGGGAATTAGACAAAATTTCTTCTAAAACAATTGTGGCCTTGAGAGCGTTTTATTGTTTTGTGGGCCATCGTCCCGGAAAAATTGTGACTGAAAATCTGGCCAAAAAAATGTCATGACTAAAAAGGAATATCCATCACACATCGCTTATGTTTATGTGCGAAAGTAGAATGATTAGTTAGGTGATTAGTTAGGTTAATTAGGAACAAAGTAATTGTGTGAATGCAAGGCCTATAAGACACCTCCAAAAATGTAATATTTGTTCTAGAGAATTTTTTGGGCCTGATTGTTCTAGAGAATGACACTTTAAGGACTTCATATAAAAATTAATATCAATATATTAATTAAGATCTTATCCATAATTTAAGTTTTTAAATTCAGTACTCACATCATCTTATCTTAAGGTGCTTCTTTCTAATTGAATCAAGATATATGTATCATATATAGATTATTTATTCTATAATAAATTTATTATTATATTTTAAAACATTAAAATTTACTTGTTTTAATTTGATTGGATAAAAATACATTAAGTATACAAAGCTAAGTATACAAGGCATGAATGGACTTTTTTTGTCCTAATAATAAGATATGTAATTAATTTTTTTTATCACTAGTTTTTTTCTTTCATATTCATTAAATGTTTATAGTATATTATTAAAATTTTCCAGGGCTTCTCACTAGCTCATTCTTTTATTAATAAGGATAAAGTTGAAATTTTATTAATTTTTCAGACATAGTTAAATAAATTTTAAAATTTTTCTTTATTTCAATAAAATAAAATATGTTAGAAATTACTTATAGATATAATCAAAGGGAGTATATATATATATATATATATATATAATGAAGGGAGAATGGCATTATAGCTCCATGGAAGAGACGTTATTATTATTTTTACAAACGAAAGAGAATATTTTAATATAAACAAACCTTGAATGTGGTGGATTATTTGAGATGAACATGGTAGCTAGCTAGGGAGGTGGATTTATGATGAAAATAGGTTAGTTTCCTTTGCACTACGACCAAAATGATGAGCATCTAGAAAGATTAAGTTGTTTTTTTTTTTCTTTTGGATTCAATGGAAGCTATTAAGAACATCCAAAACATTTAAGATAGGTCACAACCCTATTCTTGGAGTTGTAAAAGAATTAGGAAAACACTTGTGTAAGATTGAGAGGTGTTTTACGATAGTTATACCTGTGCTGAACCGTTCAAGTAGTAATTGAAGGGTCAATAGCCTAAAATGTGATTGAATCAAATCAACCCAATCATGATTAACTCAAAACACTAGTGTTATTTCAACTTTCAGTGCTCAATAATGAGAGAAAAATATATAAATCCATCTCTTGACTTGCCCAAAATTCTAGATCAGATCAGCAAGAGGACTGGTTCATCGATTCACCGGTATAACTACCCAACTTGAGTGGTTTTTTAATACCATGACTAAATGACCAAAATTAAATCGCTCATAACAATACCTTAGCTCCCCCAGGGGAAAAAGAAAAGAAGGCTGATAATAATTCTGAACTGTCCGATTAAAGGTATTGGCATTTGAGTTCTCCTATCATTTTCGTCGTAGAAGTGTGGTTTAAATTCTAATTCTTATTTTTCATGACAGTATATATGCTTAATCCTTTAATTTTACATAAAATTTTAATTTAGTTTCTTAATTTTTATTTATAAAAACGTGCTTTCAGTTCCATAATCTTAATACTGTTAAATTAAACCAATATTGCAATAAACATCTCTGCAAAATTTTTTAAAACTTAATCGTTATTAAATTAAACTTTTGAAACCTAAATATTATTTTTCAAGATTTAGTCAGGAAACACATAGAAAGTGGAAAAGAAAAGAGGGCTTGTAATTACAGTAACCTGCTCTATTCAGAATCTGCATTTTCCCATGCTAAAGATCTAATGTTGGACCGGGCACGTGTTTCATCAACTTATAGAGTAACAGAAAATTAATTCGTATCAATCAATCAAATTGAATAAATAGTATTAATCAAAAAAATTTAAATTTTGAATGTATATTTAAAATCATTTGTTTAGATGTAATATAGAAAATTTTAAACTATAAACCTTAAACCACGAATCACACCGACCCAAGTTTGAAGCTGTGATTAAGGATGCAATGGTGAACATAAAGAATTGCAAGGTGGCGACGAATTGAGGATGATTAACAATACGTGGACAATGGATGAAAATGGGAGAATGTGGGGTGCTTTGCGGGTGACTGACGGTGTTGTGAAGACGAATGATGGTAATAAAAGAGATTGAGAATCTAAAGAACAAAAAGAAGCAAAGAGCATTTAGGTTTCATTTTTAAAAAATAAAGGATATGATTACATTTTCGATACGTGTACACACACGTTTGTAAGAAAAATTATAAAAATATAATTTCAATTCAAAAAATATTCAACTGCATAAAAATGTAGTCCTTTATAGTAATACTAAGCAAAATATAATTATTAATTGTATTTTTATTCTATTTCTATCTAATTGTGTACGCTTAGTCTTTATTAACATGTGTAGTATCTACTCATAATCTAGAGATATAGGATACGTTTTAAAAATTTTTAAATTTAAAATACAATGTCGATGCAATGTGTGAGATAATTTGAAGTATGATGCTTTATAGTTTTAGGAGGTGAGGTCCCTGAAGATTACTTGGCTGTAAATAAGATTTTTTATGAGTGGACCTAAAATACCCCTGATTTAAAGCACTTAGAAATGCTCCCACCAGGCCTCTTCTCCCTTCCTTTTCTCTTTCCCCCTTTTCTTTCTTCGCAGTGCGCATCGTCCTTCTTCTTCTTCCTCAGGAACTCCTAGACAAACTTACTTCCATCACATATCAAACCCCAAGCCACTATGAGAATCCACGATGGTTATATTATCAAAGACAAAGTGTTTGGAGTCGAACAATATAGTGGCAGTGAGGTTGAAGACAACACCTATGGTTTTTTTTTAAAAAAAAAATATTGAACTTTGTTCTTTCTCACATTCTTCGGTCCATCCCAACCTCCGTCGTGTTCTTAGCCACCACCGTGTCTACCACTGCAACAGATCTCAAGGATAGTCCCTCTGCCTCGTTCTCATCTGGATATCCTCACTCCAGCTTCCATGTTCAGCACAGCTCCCAATTTCAGATACACCATCGTTGTTATTTACTCCCCCGTTACAGGGAAGTTCACCTGGTAGGTTTGGGACCACCGTCCGGACAAGGTAGAGAGGAGGGGTTTAGTGGTCAATTCATAAAAAAAAAAATTATTTACAACCAAGTCGCCAGGATCTTACAACTATTTGTATATTTGGTGGGGATTTTTGGGTATAATTAAAATGCTTGTATGGAGCTGTCTAGTAATATTTCCTTTTTTACTGAAAAAGAGAGGTTAGGCTTCACATTTAAAATAATTATGTTACAGCAAGTATTTGAAATTTTAAAATAATAAAATTTATTTTGGTTTGGATCAATTCAAATCCATCAATTTTAATGTACCCTAATAATAGATCTGGTCCAAATTCAAATATCTCTTGATCTAAACACGACATAAGATTATTTGAATACTCCAACAGTTCATATATATATTATATATAGTTTTACAAAACGCCGTATTTATACTTATAAATTTAACGTTTAGACTTGATGTACATTACAAGTGTATCATAGAAAATGCATTAGACTGCAGAATGTATATTGTATAGAGTGAATATGTGGTTTAATGTAGCACAAAGTTGGTATGGGCTTTGGATTCAAAATGGATTAATTAATTAGTGATTTTTTCTTGGCTTATTATTCTGTTTCTTTGTTTTGTTTTAAACGAAGATTTTTTTGGCCGATGATTAATGTATAATTAATTTGGGAATTAGTCGGTCAAGCCCATATACCCTCTCTTTGTTCAAATCCACAAACCTCGACTAGCAACCATTGATCCTACTTGAAGGAATTGTGACCATTTAAGCACATGATCTTGGGTCTGAGTTTGTGTAAATGCGAAAAACAATTTTTAGACAACTATCTCCAATTGAGGTGAAATAAAGATTCATTTTTATTACAAATCAATTTGATTCATGAGCATTACAAGATCGATGACGATATTACTAGAGATTCTCATTAGATATCCACCTCTTGAACATGGCAAGACATTCATCAGGTTTGAACTCTGGAGCTGTATGTCCTGCACCCTGCAGATAGAACAACAACAACAACAATCCATCCAAATTAATATTTTTCGATCCCTTTTCTTTTAAAAAAAAGTGTCAATGGTGTTTGGAATTTAAGAATAAAATAGTACATAATTATACCTTGACAGTTGCAAATGTCATTCGATTGGAGTAAGTCCTTGTGTATCTATTGCAAAGATAAATTGATTGCAATGCAATTAGACAGCAGATAAAATATATTAATGAAAGATTAAGAAATAATTAAGCAGTTTTTAGCACTGAAAGTTATAGAGAAATTTTTTGAGTTAAACGGGGAAAGTTGGAGAGAAATTAACAGAAAAATTAGAAAAGATTTCATTCAGTGCCTTCTTTAAAGAAGATCCATTGCCTCATTTGTTTAAGCTTTTTCATGACAAAATCTTTTTTAAATATTTTGTAATATTTTTATACTCTTATTGTTTAAAATTCTGAAAATAATCAAAATTTTGAAAAAAATTAATTATTTTAAGAAGCTAATTTGAGTTTTGAGTAGTTTCGAGAAATAATTGGATGCCTTAAATGAGAGAATGACATAAAAATACAAAGATATAGTATGAAAATATCCTAAAATTTTAAAAAACAAATTATCCAATCATTGTTATAAGCAATTACCTACAAAAATCCACAAAGCATCATAAAATATAACAGGATAATGAAACTTTCAAGCTCTCAAGTTTGCCTCAATTA
>NW_026555343.1:6035646-6140978 GCF_029017545.1 Prosopis cineraria
GAATCACGATGGTTATATTATCAAAGACAAAGTGTTGGAATCGAACAATGTAGTGGCAGTGAGGTTGAAGACAACACCTATGGTTTTTTTTTTGTAAAAAAATATTGAACTTTGTTCTTTCTCACATTCTTCCGTCCATCGCAACCTCCGTCGTGTTCTTCGCCACCACCGTGTCTACCACTGCAACAGATCTCAAGGATAGTCCCTCTGCCTCGTTCTCATCTGGATATCCTCACTCAAGCCTCCATGTTCAGCGCAGCTCCCAATTTCAGATACACCATCATTGTTATTTACTCCCCCGTTACAGGGACGTTCACCTGGTAGGTTTGGGACCACCGTCCGGACAAGGTAGAGAGGAGGGGTTTAGTGGTCAATTCATAAAAAAAAACATTATTTACAACCAAGTCGCCAGGATCTTTCAACTATTTGTATATTGGTGGGATTTTTGGGTATAATTAAAATGCTTGTATGGAGCTGTCTAGTAATATTTCCTTTTTACTGTGAAAAAGGGAGGTTAGGTTTCACATTTAAAATAATTATGTTACCAGCAAGTATTTGAAATTTTAAAATAATAAAAATTATTTTGGTTTGGATCAAATTCAAATCCATCAATTTTAATGTACCCTAATAATAGATCTGGTCCAAATTCAAATATCTCTTGATCTAAACACGACATAAGATTTTTGAATACTCCAACAGTTCATATATATATATATACTAGTTTTACAAAACGCCGTATTTATACTTATAAATTAACGTTTAGACTTGATGTACATTACAAGTGTATCATAGAAAATGCATTAGACTGCAGAATGTATATTGTATAGAGTGAATATGTGGTTTAATGTAGCACAAAGTTGGTATGGGCTTTGGATTCAAAATGGATTAATTAATTAGTGATTTTTTCTTGGCTTATTATTCTGTTTCTTTGTTTGTTTTAAACGAAGATTTTTTTGGCCGATGATTAATGTATAATTAATTTGGGAATAGATTCGGTCAAGCCCATATAAGGAGAGAATGTTATACCCTCTCTTTGTTCAAATCCACAAACCTCGACTAGCAACCATTGATCCTACTTGAAGAATTGTGACCATTTAAGCACATGATCTTGGGTCTGAGTTGTGTAAATGCGAAAAACAATTTTTAGACAACTATCTCCAATTGAGGTGAAATAAAGATTCATTTTATTACAATCAATTTGATTCATGAGCATTACAAGATCGATAACGATATTACTAGAGATTCTCATTAGATATCCACCTCTCGAACATGGCAAGACATTCATCAGGTTTGAACTCTGGAGCTGTATGTCCTGCACCCTGCAGATAGAACAACAACAACAACAATCCATCCAATTAATATTTTTCGATCCCTTTCTTTAAAAAAAAAAAGTGTCAATGGTGTTTGGAATTTAAGAATAAAATAGTACATAATTTATACCTTGACAGTTGCGAATGTCATTCGATTGGAGTAAGTCCTTGTGTATCTATTGCAAAGATAATTGATTGCAATGCAATTAGACAGCAGATAAAATATATTAATGAAAGATTAAGAAAATATTAAGCAGTTTTTAGCACTGAAAGTTATAGAGAAATTTTTTGAGTTAAACGGGGAAAGTTGGAGAGAAATTAACAGAAAAATTAGAAAAGAGTTTTATTCAGTGCCTTCTTTTAAAGAAGATCCATTGCCTCATTGTTTTAAGCTTTTTCATGACAAAATCTTTTTTTAAATATTTTTGTAATATTTTACTATATTTGTTTAAAATTTTGAAAATAATCAAAATTTGAAAAAAATTAATTATTTTAAGAAGCTAATTTGAGTTTGAGTAGTTTCGAGAAATAATTGGATGCCTTAAATGAGAGAATGACATAAAAATACAAAGATATAGTATGAAAATATCCTAAAATTTTAAAAAACAAATTATCAAATCATTGTTATAAGCAAATACCTACAAAAATCCACAAAGCTATCATAAAATATAACAGGATTAATGAAACTTTCAAGCTCTCAAGTTTGCCTCAATTATCAATTTAGTCTCTCAAGTTTAATTTTCATCAATTTAATCCCTTATTTTTTTTTTAATTATCATGTTAGTCTTTTAAATTTTTTAAAACACAAATAAATTATTAAATTAGTCTAATATGTAAAATATGGTATTGAATTGTCATCTAATGAATTTAATTGTTATCAGCATAGTCCTTTACATTGCATGTTAAACTTTTGGTTTTTTCTTTTAATTTTAAATCTGCTTTCTCTTACCTAAATAACTACACTTTTTTTTATTAATCTACATGGTTTTCATCATATTCCATTGCTCATGTGATAGATTTTAATGGTATTATATTTTTTTGAAAATAATAAGAATCAAATCAATAAAAAATTAAATTTAAGAGCTGAATTGATAACTGAAGCAGACACAAAGGACTAAAAGTTTAATCATCTTAATTTAAAAATCACTATATAACAATCATTTTTATTATTGTAACCAAACATAAATTAATTTTATCTTTCAAAACTCTCTAAATTATTTCAAAATTGCTTAATTTTTTTTAATCTTAAACTGTGTATATATATGTGTGTGAGCCATACGTACCCAGCAACTTGGCCATTGACATGCCAAGGCCTCCAGTCATCAACAATGGAATAATTCAAAGATCTGATCCATGCTTGTGTTGATAAGAAAGAACAAGCCATGTCATGATCCCCACTGTATAAAACAACAAATTATATTTATGACTTTATAATTAACCATATCATTAAAAAACCAACCAGATTCTTTATTTGATACTGATGAGTTGATTAAAAAAAAGGTATATATACGTAAGTAAACTTCTGTTATCAAGACAACAAAGACTAAAAAGGTCGATAATGGTAATGTAATGGCATGAAAAGATACACGGAATTAAATCTGCTTGAACCTGAATATCAAGGAACGATAACCTTTGGCACTGAGATTTACATGAAAATGAAAGCTGTCATTGATTTCAAACTTAAAAGGCATATTATGATTACAACGCGTCCAGTGTCTTCCAGTTCCTGCAACACATGCAATCAGCCCAAAAAAACAACACACACACACACACGCATACATATATCTTGGGGGAAATAATTTCTGATGTTGGTGGAGTTTACTCCTTATATCATCAAAACAAAAAACCAAAGAAGGTTATAATATGTTTGGCTAAACCTCTTTAACATGGAGTGCTTTGCGAACGCAACCATTGTTGGCCCAATGTTGAGCTTGCAAATATCCGTGCCTCTGTTACAAAGATCAGGAATAATGTTGAACAATGACAGAGATTAGACAAAATCAATATATGTGTGTGTACACATTGTTATGAGTCCCATATCAAGGAGTCTCACTAGTGGATTGATGTTTATAAGTGTAAATGGCTATCATTCCTAACATGCTAGTCTTTTGGATGGACTTTCCTTTTGAATTTGTACTCATAATATTAGTACTTTTATTAAGAATCCTGTGTCATGAAATGAGTTACCCACGAAGGACTTGATAAGTATAAAGCCAAGTAAAATGTTGTAGAGTGGAGCCACGATGTTGGCTCCCAAAAGCATAGTAAACCTAATAAGTAGAACGGGAATTTCTCTTTTAACATATTAGTTTTTTGGAATGAACTTTTTCTTTAGATTTGTGCTCATGACACATATTCCAAAAACTTAAGGCTATATATGAAGCGGATTATTTATTTGGCTCAGCTTATGAACATGCATTTTAATCTTCTAACACGAAGTAGCATGCTACAAGGATGGTGATGTATAAATTCAGAAGATAACAAGAACAAACTAGATTAGAATAAGAATAGATTTTGGAGCATATTAATTACACATAAGAACAAAGTAGATAATACGTCCAGCAAATGAATATAAAGTTGTGACATTTCTTATTCAAAATTATATTTTCAGAGCCAGCAGCCACCTAAACTTGTCAGTCTAGGCTTATAATAATGTTATAAGCTTTCTATGTGTGTGTATATATATATATATATATATGATTATTTATGCATTGGTTCTTTAATTTGTTAATTACCTATTTCACAGTTGAGGCATTACAAACCTAGGAGATGCATCTCAGACACCAAACCCATATAACAAAATTGGCCTAATTAATCAAATTGGCATAGGTTCTAAAATCAAGGGATCAACTTGAGATATATAATAGTTGTTTGTTCATAATTAAGCTAATAATTAATTTAGTCCACTTCATTCCGGTCCTAGATGTATTATGAGCTAGTCGAGGGATCTGCTTTAATTCTAAACATGAGACTTCCATCTTATTTGTCTTTCAAATTTTATAATGTTTATTTTAGAAAAAATATCAATCAAAGATTGCTAGAAAAAATTCATATCAATCAAGAATAACTTATTGTTAAAACTTGAATGAATACTTGTTGATTTGGGTTAGTCTTTTATCAATAAGTATCCATTCAGGTTTTAACAATAATTCATTTTAAATTGAAAATAGTCCATTTGAGTTTTGACAATAATTTATTTATGACTAATATAAATTTTCGCCAATGAATAATGATTGCTATTTTGTCGTTATTTTAAGCTATCCCTATTGATTGTGCATATGAAAAGGGGGTTTTCATCAATATATGATATGCCAATGCAAATGATTGGGTACTTTAAGGAAACCAATACACAGGTTTTATAAACAACGTAACTAACTTAACTACTTTAATTTTTGTAAATTACTTTAATTATATGGCTCCTATATTTAGGATTGGAGGGAGTATTATGCAATAATAATTAATCACCCGACATCTTGATGCAGTGTTAGTGGCCTCCACTTTCTCAGCCAGAGATCTCTTTAAAATACTTCTTTGGGGCACCATTTTTAGATCATAACCGCAAAAGGCTGGTTCCAAAATCTGATATTGATCCACTTCTGCAATTAACTAAAACCAAAGAGCAACTGAACAATTGAAACTTATTAATAAATGGGACACACCCTTATGTTTATATTCTATAAAAAATGTAAGGTTGGAGATGATCATATTAGTTTAATACTATCTTTCCGTTCCAATTTATAAAATATTTTGAGGTTGTTTGGCATATGAAAATATAAGATGTTTTGACAAAAATAATATTTCATTAATTATGATTATTCTGATATGATACCCCTCATTATTTTGTTCTTTAAATAAATTTCTTTTCCTCTCTCTCTTATTAATAAAGAGTATTTTTGGAAGTTCGTAGAAGAATTAAAATTGTAAAATATATTTAATGAACTTAATTATATTGATATATATGCATAATTATGTAAGATAATGTCTTACAAATTAAGATGAAAAGAATAGTTTGATAATTATGGTACCTCTTGGAATGATTGAAAATCTCTAAGACATGACAAGTTTTTGGGGTCTATGTTTCTGTACTCCCCTCCACAGTTTTGCTGTAATGACTGTTCTTGTAGAATCCATAATAATTCGAATATGTTAGCATTACAACCTTTTTTTAATAAAATAATCATTTTAAGAATCTACATACTCATCAATGCATTACCTCGTAGAGTTCATCAGAGATCAGTCCCATTCCGTGAGCAAAAGGGATTGCATAATTTATTTCGTGCTTTGTTGTCACGGGATTCCCTAGAATGTATCCCTATCCATAATGTATAGAAATTTAATTTGAAACAATGTCCTTTAATTTTTGAATTATATTGAAAAAATTAATTATTTGATTCTTAACTATATTTTTAACTTGATTGTCATTTAATTTTTAAACTTTAACTCGCATAACTCAATCCCATAATCTAATTTAGTCTCTAAATTTTAACTAAATATAACTCAATTCTTATAATTTTAACTATTTGTAACATTAGTTCCTAAAGTTTGACAATAACTTTATGTAGGATTTTAAATTTATAGACTCATGAATAGTTTGTGTACCTGAACTCATAGATACTTAGTTGATCTCTCAGTAAAAAGAGAAAGGCGTCTAGATTCTTCAACCTACTTTTCCCTAAAAGCCTTATCGAAAATAGAGAACGATTGTAAGAGTCGTTAGGGAGAAAAACTCAAACTTTTCTATTATTGTCAGATCATGATAGGGTACTGCTGACGAGCAAAAGGTTTAGTTTGCAGTCTCTACTCAAATGGACTTATACGTGACCCTATCATAGAATACACATAGAAATAGGGCGCTATCTGTTATGTGCTTAGTATCAAAACAGGACTAATTGTTTAAAATGTAAATTAAATATTCCCATTAATTAATTAATGTCAATCCACATAATTATTAAATTAAACAAAATTTAATCTAACAGTTTATTTTTTATAATTTTATTTTCTAAAATATAGGAACTGAATTGTGAGAGTCAAAGTTTAGATACTAAATTTTAACTAAATCAAAATTATAGGGACATGATAATTAATTACTCAATTTACATATTGTGGGACTACTTGATTACATTATCATGTGGCACTGAGCTTCGTCTTTAATGTAAAAGAATTTAAAAAAAAATGGAGATTTATAGTTTGAAACCTGGATATTTATTCGTGGTTGGACCCCATTTTCATTCGCTGAAACAGCATATGCATGTGAATATGTATAATCCTTATTATATTAATTACAAATTAATTAGATGAATAGAATACATAAATTTTGAGTTTTAATTTGTACCATATGAAATTTCTTGAAACAAGGCTGGGATGGGAATGCCCGAATAGGAATCACCAGACAGATACACTTTATGTGATAGGTATTCCGGATGATTGATCAACCACTGCAACAATTAATAGATATGTTACAGCTTACTATTTGACCATTATCAATATGTATTATATAATAAAATGTTTTAATATATATATATATACAAGATAAATAAAATATGAAGTTGCTTGGGTGAATATAATAGACCTTCCTCAAAAATTGGTGGGCATGATGGATTAGGGTCCAATCACTCTGCTCAACAATTTCTTTTTCGTTGGTGTAACTGAAACCTGCTCCAATAGGTAAATCTACAAAGATAATACTACTTACCTGATCATGCAAAAGCATTTATATAATCAATATGAGTATTGCTATATTTTCATATTCAAGCTGGTTGTAACATGAAAATTTTTAATCCAATATTGTCAAGAAGATTTAAAAAACAAAATTCCGATCGTCATGTCATATTATTATTCAATTCCAACTTTAAAGGGAGAATGCCATTTGAGACTTAGAAGACAATTCAACGACAATTACATCCTAACAAAATTAAAAAAAAATGAGTTATAAATATTGATTGAGAAAGTAAAATTGTAAATTCATGAATCTTAATGGACAAAAAATATTTTAAGTTCAAAAATTTACTCTTAATATTTAAATTCATGAGTCTGGATCGATATTCTCAAGTCTTTTTAAACTTTTTTTTGTTAAGTACTTAATTATCATTAAATCAATATTTTGAGTCTTAAATATCATTCACTCAACTTAAAATGACATTTTCACTTGTTATCGGGATTGACACGTCACGAAAATACACAACACCAATTCAAAATAAACAATGGGATCTAGAACATAAATGCTATCAAGCTTGCTAATGCCTACACAAATTAACCCAAAAGCAAGTTAGGAATTAATCCAATGCATATACAAGTAACCTTAGTCCATGATTGTGGCCTCAACACTAAGCTAGGCAAGCTCCCATTGTATTCTTGGTTTACAAATGCAAGTGGCCCTATGTAACATACAAATATGAAAACAATTATTACTGATCATTTGTGGAAAAACAAATTAAAAGGACTTCAACCTCATTTGTGATTATTATTTTGATGAATAAGAGGATTCAACTTTAAAGATGTTGACCTATTTCAAAGGCAAGGCCCATCAATCCAGAGCAACCAGGACCCCCAGATAGCCAAAGAAGGATAGGATCATCTTCATGATTGTTCTCAGACTTGATAAAATAATAGAAAACTTGCACTTCTTCTGATTCCCCAATTCCCACGTGCCTGACCAAAACATGTTTAAAGTTCTAATTATAATTTAATGATAATGAAACTTTTAGCCTCTTAAATTTATTTCAGTTATTGATTTGGTCATTTAAATTTAATTTTTATTAATTTAGTTCCTTACACATTCTTAAATTATCATATTTGTTCTTTAAAACTTAAAAAAATTAGCTCTCAAATTAATACCATGTGTAAAGTATGTTGATGATATGACACGAACATATAGGTTAATAACAATAAATTAGTTCTCAAATCAGTTTGATTTTTATTAATCGACTTCATTATGCTGCATTTTGTTATTTTGTTCTTTAAAATTTTTCAGTTTTTTTCTTACATAAATAATTACACTTCTTTAAAATATTTCATTAACTGAGATTAGGGAAAAACAAATTATAAATTGGATAAATGAAATTTCATAATTAGGGCAAACTTGTGACAAACTTGAGAGACTGAAGTAATAGCTAAAAAAAACTAGTGGAATAAAAGCTTCATTATGCTTAAATTTTAAAGGCTTAAATGGCAATATGGACTTTAAACTATATACTTAAGAGTGATTTGAATCCTATAAACTCATTTTTTGCGTGCATTCCTGAAACAATTACACTTATGGCAATTTGGTGCGTTAATTTTAAGTAAACGTCCCTTACTTGTGGCCCCGTGAATTCTCTGTCTTCAAGTCTCTGTCTCTCTCCCCCCTCTCTTGCTGTTATCGCCGACCCTTTCACAACGGAACCCTTGAACAATGCACATTTGCCGACCCTTTCTACGACATAGGCGGATTCGACATAAGAGGTGTTCATGGGTGAGATAGGGACGAGGAGGTTCAGGTGTGAAGAACTGAAAGTGTTTCGATGGAGAGTAAACCATTGAAGATTACCATTAGGACAATGAGAGCAAAGAGCCAGGTAAAGAACGTGTTGCTTACAGTGAAGCAGAGAACGAGAGCGATAGGGATAAGTGTTGGGAATGAGGAACGCGAGCTATGCATGCATCAGTTCAAAGTGAGGTCGTTCGAAAGGGAGGGGATGAGATTCAGTGATGGCAATTCTGAATCCGTGGCCGAGGATGACGACATTGTTGGTGTCGGGACTGTTTTCTTTGCTTTGCACGCATGTTAGATAACAAAGAGCAAATACGATGGGATCCTCAAATTTGTTTCCCACATATAATGAACGTTTACTTGAAATTAACAGTAGTAGTCAGATTATCATGAGTGTAATTGTTTAAAGATTAAAATGTATTAAAAAAGATATTAAGGTTCAAATTACTCCTAAATCTATAATTTTGAGAGTGTAATTGTTTAGCGGTTGAAATTGTTATTTAATCCAAATTTAAATATAAAATATAAATTTTTAGTATAATGATCTAGAATGATAAATAAATGAAATAACTAAGGAAAACTTAAAGGATCAAATTAATGAAAATTAAATTTACAGGACTAAATTGATAATCGAAACAAATTTGAAGGACTATAAATTTTGTTATCTATAAAATTTAATTATAAATTGGCAGTACAATGGTCAGAATGATAAATAAACGAGATACCCTGTTTCAAGGTGAAAAGGAAGAGGTCCTTTGAAGCCGGGAAGAAACTCTACTGTAGAACCAGAAGCCATAAGTGGAGAGAAAATCTGCAAAAGGAGAACAAACAGAGGCAATACGATCTGGCAATAAGCATAGAAGATAGATGCACTGTGATTTGAACTTAGCCTCGCCATTTTTTGTGATAAAAAGGCCACTGTTTATCTACTTGCCTCTTGAGCGTCTATATATATGTCTGTCAGAAACATGAACAAGCGAGTAGTTCTAAATCCAATGCATATTTTAATTACACATGCTGTGTCCTTATTCTATAATTCATCCAATTAATTCCTCTGTCGCTTTTCTTTTTCATTTGGTATGCCAACAAATTAATTATTTATTAGTTTAGTAATTCTTGTTATGGAAATTGTTTTAGTAGAGAATCAGTGGTGTCATTACTTCCATACTATGCCCTTTTAAAATAAGTTATAATTAATTGGGTTAATTGCATGTGAGAGTATCACAATCATATTTATATTGGAATATTTTCAAAATGAAAAATGGATTTTTTTTTTGAAAAGTCACATCCTTATAAATTAAAGAGTTATATCCTTATAAATTAAGAAATATTTTTATGAAAAGTTATGTAAAGAGTTATAGTCACCAAAGTCATATCTCTTTAAATGCTAAGAGTACCTTCGGAAGGTTATAAATTAAGGAATATTTGCATGATTTTGTTTTCCCAAAAATATTCATAATTAGGGGATGTAATTAATAAAGTTTTTTAATTAAAATATTCTATTAAATAATAATAAATATGAAAAAAGTAGGCAATTTTAAAGATAATAAACTAACTCATTAAGAATGTAATTATATTTTAATTAAAAATGTCTTATAATATTAAATGGAGGGAGTATATATAATCACAACCAAACGCAATGGAATTGCATTCCATCACAGGTTCATTTCCCACAAAATTGTCTTGTAGACATTTTAGTCCTCACCATAATCATCGTGTCTTCCTTCACACGCCCAACATCATTCTTGCCATCATCGTCCCCTCCATGAATACATTTTGGGTAATATTGCCCCTTTCTTTAGTTAAGGATACTAGATGCTCTCTGCGTGATACTTCAAGTACAAATTTACACATTAACCCCTTTTTTACACCTTTACAATAGCATATGTCGTATCTATCGTTGGGGTAAGTTCTCGTGAATCTATACCAAAGGTAAATAAATTTCTTGTAAGGGTAAATGGCAATCATGGAATTATATGTGCAGCCTTATAATCACCACATATATTATATACAGACATATGATCATATAATTCAATGAGACGCACACGTTATATATAAAATAATAAAAATAAACTCAATAAAATGAGAGATTTAAGTTAGAACCTACGCAGCAACTTGGTCATTGACATGTGGTGTTGATATGAAAGGATATTCCTTGTCATGATCACCAATAACAGAATTTTATGTATTAAGTTTCCTTTTGAAATGTTTCAATCAATAAGATTTATAACATATTAATCCCGCTTGTAATAAGTTTTTTTATTTATAAAAAGTTTGGGTGATAATACATGCAAATTAAAAAATTAATTAAAATTAGTTAATATTGCCAATGCAATTTTAAGAGCCGGACTAGAAACCGGAGCCACCAAAAAACTGTTTGTGGTTGAGTAGCCATTGAGATGAAAATTTGAAAGATTTTTAGAAACCAAGAGTCTAAACATAATATAAAAAAGGTAATTTAAAAAAAAAAGAAAAATGTTGACCGTATCAAAGGTCAACTTCATTTTTGAACCTTTTATATGTATATAATATGATTCGAAACCATTTTTTTAAGAAAATGTTGACCATTATAGGTCTAAATATAAATACTTTTAATCATACTCATATCTAATTTAATCAATATTTACCTATATTTGATAAGTTATAAAATTATAATTTATAATATTATTGTTTTATGGTTATATCATGTTATTTTATTAACAAGTAGACATAATGTGAATTTATTTCTTCTATATATACATATACCTCTCATATGCATTTACTGTTATTTTTATTTAATTATTATGTTATCCATTTAATATCTGGTTTAGTTTTTTAAAAACCAAGACTCACTAATCTTTTTGGTTTTACATCTGATCAAGTTTTTAAAATATTGATTATTGCTCTTAAAATTATTAATCCTTGAAAAAAAAATACTACTACCTTAAATAAAAGGAAGAAGGACAATAAAGTCCCAAAATAGAGAATTTATGACAAGTAGATCCCCAATAAAATTTTCTGAAAAATAAGTTGTAGATATCAATTCAAAACAGTTGCAAACAAGAATCTCAATTACAAATTGAGAATTATATTTAGACTTTAAATGTCTTATTTGTAATTAAAATTTTTAAATTTGCAATTGTCTGAATCAATATATTTACAACTGATATTGTAGAAATTCTTATCAGGGACCTAATAGTCGTATATTCATTATTTTGGGATTTGAATGTCATTCTCCCTAAATACAATGAATTCAAAAAAAATCTTATTTTGTTTCACCAACCAAACAAGTTCTTATTGAAGATTACACATGCATATAATATATATTTTCAATTTTCAAATATATGTATAGCTTCAATTTTACGAATACACACCCAACATTTGATTTTTCTTCAAACAAATTTTACATCATCGTGAGAGTTGATCCCATGTCGATTAGAGAGGCTCATTTGATATCCACCTCTTGAGCATGGCAAGGCATTCTTCAGGTTTGAATTCTGGAGCTGTATGTCCTGCACCCTGCAATTATCGTAATTAAATTAGATGCATAAAAGTTCTTTAAAGTGTAATCATATTGTATGGTATGTTTTATTGAAAACGACAAAGTTACTTTTTTTATTTTAATACCTTCATGGTTGCAAATGTCATGTGATTGGAGTAAGTCCTTGTGTTTTCAAAGATAAATAAATTGAAAATGTAAGAGCAAGTATTATCCTTAGAACTGCGTGCGTTTGTAATAAATATGAATGCAATAATATGAGCGATTTAATTTAGAAATCTACCCAGCAACTTGGCCATTGACATGCCAAGGCCTCCAATCATCAACAACGGAATAATTCAAAGATATAATCCATGCTTGTTGCTGAGAAAGGACATACCATGTCATGATCGCCAGTGCAAACAACACGATTTCATGTATTATAAAATTTTTTTTTTTTGGTCGAAAAGAGAGAGAGATATCATTAACACGAAATGTCCCAATGCAACTGCAGAAGAGAAAAGGAAGAAAAAATGATAGAGTGTAATATAGGCTAAGCCGAACTATATGAGTTGAAAAAAAAAACCAAAAAATCTGAGTTAGATTGGGTTAGAGCCCATTTGATCCAAAAGTTATCTAGTAGGGCCAGAAAAAATCAATTTTTATTTGAGTGAATTTTTTCAGCCCAACGCTACTCGGTTCAACCCATATAATATAATCTTACCCATATGCCCGACTTTAAAAAGTTCTTTATGAGGGGAAAAAATCAAACAGATAGGTGGCAGATGGAGGAACTAAATCAAAAAAGAACACCAAACGATAGAGATTGGGGGTTTGACAAGCCAACCTCGAAGGGACAGTCCTTTTAAAAAAATGCAGTGTTTTCAGAACCGGACCGGACATTGAACCGGAAAAGTCAGCGGTTCACGGTTCGCATGGTTCAACCGGTTGGACCAATGGTCCAACCGGTGACGTAATAATTAAATTAAAAAAAAATTATATATGTATATAATAATTTAAATATAAAAAATACATATAAAATTGCTATTTAACTTAAAAAACTTAAATATTTTAAGTTTATTATGACTTAACAAGCTATATGATACACTATAATATCAAATGATTAAAAAAATTAGTCATTTTTTAAAAAAATTTGATAAAAAATAAAAAAAAAGTTTTTTTTTGAACAGTCCGGTTTTTGAAAACCGGATCCGGTTCCCGGTCCGACCGCCGGTTCGAAACGGCTCAACCCGGCTCAACTCTGAAAACGGTTTTTTCCTTTGAACCAGACCGGAAACCAGACCGGTCGACGGTCCGACCGGTCCGACCGGCCGGTCCGGTCCGGTTTTCAAAATAGTGAAAAAATGCTTAGCTATTCAATCATTAGCTAATAGCTAGAACAAGAGAGGAAGGTAGATTCTCATAATCTGCTACAAACTGCTCACTAACTAAATTTCCCCAAAAGATGATAAAACTCCATAGCAACAAAAGCAACTAGCAAGAAATTAAACTTAATAATTTCCAAACTTTATTTTCTGGAGGTACCCATCTCATGTCGCACATCCTTGGGTCTTTGTCCAATCAGCCTCATTGGATCAATACAATCATGCCAAAAAACTCACCACCAAACCATATATACCACCTGAATTCATGCATTATAGTGCAAAGCCTATTTGATCTAATCTGTCTTGTATCTCATCTCGAAAAATAAAAGGGATTGAATTTTTGTCCAAAAAATCACCTCATCCTATTTAGGAATGAGACAAGACCGAGACTTCTGGATAAAGGAGACAAAATGTGAAAAAGAGACATAATAACAATATTTATTAAATTATATAACTTGCTAAATCCAAGACCTAAACAATATGAATACATAAATTCAATCATTGAGTTATTGCAACTACAATTCAAAATGAAAACATATATATACTCTAACTCTAACTGAATGGATAAAGTATTAAATTTAAATATTAATAAAAAATAAAATATAATAATATATTCAGGATAGGACAGGATGTCTTGATGGTGATCCAGTGTCCCATCCCAAATATATTTTTGTTTTGTCCCACAAAATCTCATCCTTTTTCTTTTTTCAAGTTAGCACAAGCTTGTTTCGATATGATTGGGACAAAATTGGATTAAATGGGACGAAGACATGCATCAACACTCCTAATTAAGATAAATATATTATTCACTAAGTTTAGGTGATAATTCGTACAAGCCAAGAAAATTAATTGAAATTAATTGTTGTTCTCACTTTTGTTACCTCCTTTTAAAAAATACTGCTACCTTAAATACAAGGAATTGTGACAGTCTTACTAATGTGTTTCGATCCCTCTCTCTACTATAATTACTCAATGTTATCCATGCCAACGGCAAAAAAATTTGTCACTTGTTTTATAGAATTGACAAAATAATTTACAAGTAGGACTATGAATAGATTTTATAAAGTGGCTTATAATTAAGAATAGAGAGCAATAGAAAACCCTGACCTGTATATCAAAGAACGATAACCCCTTGTGCTGATATTTGCATGAATATAAAAGCTGCTAGTAATTTCATACTTATAATTTACATCGCTGTTACAACACTTCCAATATCCTACCGTTTCCTGCAAACACATAAAGTCAGCCAAATGAAGACAATAAATTATTTCAATAGAACCTACATGGATTCCCTGCATTCACAAAAGGATGAATATATAATTATGAATAAATAACTTCTAAAAAGAGGTTATGGGAAAACTAAAGATATGGCTATGTGATCGCGCCTTTCGAACATGGAGTGCTTTTCGAACGTGATCATTATTGGCCCAATATGTTTCTTGAATATATCCTAGTCGCTATCACAGGGAAAATGAATGATGTTAAACAATATTAACGATGGAGAGGATCTATTTTAAACATTAATATTAATTAATCAGTAGAAAAAACATTATCATATAATTAATAAGCTAGATCTCACATACGTACATTGTCGATAGATTGAAAAGTTTCCAACTCCCATTGATTTTTTTTTTTAAGCAGTTATCAGTGAAAAATCAAAAGGCACTTCAGTTTTTCTATGAAATCTACAAAATTCACTACAAGTCTAATCGAAGGCGTAAAGGTCTTCATAAGTCATTTTCCTTAAACCTAACATTTCAAATAAAACTTACAATAATTCCTTATAGTCCAAATTATAGGGAAAAATACTTGCTCCCTATTTATGACAACAAAATTTTCAAGCATGCCAGAGACACAGAATCTCAACATAAACAAAGGTTTTCAAGCTCCCTTACCTCAATTTGTCCAAATGCAAAGATGTAACAAATAATAAGAAGTAGCTTGATTTGTGGTATAAAGCTATAGAGTTACAGAACTGCAAGAAAATTGAAAAGTGGAACTAAATCCTAAGTATAAGGTAATATATATATATATATATATATATAAAAGAGTAACAAAGTGTCTAGGTTGTGTCCCGATTTGTCTTTCCTTTGTTCCCTATTTATATTGTACATTTGAGGTCGTTATGTCTACAAAACCAAAAGCCCTAATACTTCATGTTGAAATATGCACTCCTGCTTGGCACGGTCTCTTGAGATTCAGGGTAAGTCCAAGCAATGGTCACGCATCCAAATAACAATTCCCTATACCTAGTCGTTCCGAGTCTTAAGAGTCACATTCCTTTGATGACTCAATACTTACTTAGTTTAGGGCGTTTCCTTTTAAACGAATTGGGCTTTGTCTTAGATGATGGCTTATCAGGCATGATGTTTCCTCTTTCATAATTTTGAGCTATTATATAACCTCACTTTATTTTAGGCCCAAATACTCTTTATTCTTGATTTGATTCAAAATATAAGGCAAAAATGTAATGTTGATATTTTCTCCCATCCTTTATTTATTGTTAGTCTTATTATGTTTTTGGGAATTGGGCATTTTTGTTATCAATGGCTCATTCTGCTGGACATTTTATTTAATTGGCGAGATTAATTTTGGTGAAGTGCAAAATTAGAAGTCAAATGTTTTTCTACAAGTTTAAGGAAACTAATAACTAGTACTCGTTAAGAATCACGAAGTAGTTACCTTTGCTTTATACTCCCTTCAAACCATAATATAAATCATGGCTAATTAATATGCATTTATAAAAAAAGGTTGACTAAAATCTTGTTTTACTCAAAATCCCAACATCTTTCCAATCATGCCTTTGGTAATAAATATAACATTTGACTTATTTAAAAATAACCTCATTAATTACTCAATAAAATAAGGGTATAATTGAAAACACACACACACACACACACACACACACACACACACACACACAAAACACATACCAAAAGACATATATTTTTGGACCAAGCAAATCTTCTAAAAAATGACTTATATTATGGTAAAGAGGGAGCAATTAAGATCAGAAGTATATTCCCTTCAATCCTATTTATAAGGTAGAGAGAGAAAAATTTTTGCTCTTGTTTATAAGTTATGTTTTTAATTTTTTTATCACAAATTTTTTCTTTTATCTTCCATTATAAAATGTTAGTCAAAGAAAATACTCCCTCTGTTTCAAATAATAAAATACTTTTGAAGTAGATTCAGCGTGATAAAAATAAAGTTTCATTAATTATATTTTTTAATATTACCCTTCACATATATTCTCTCTTTAATGTTGTCTCATCAATTGAGTATTAAATGAAGAGTATTTTTGAAATTTTATATTTTTTGTTTTGAAAAAATAAGGTTGTAAAATATGTTTAATGAGAGTTATTGGTATATGTGATTTTGCCAAAAAATGTCTTATAATTTAAACGAAGAGAGTATATGCTATTAAAGTATATATATATATATATATTTAATAAGGATAAAATTAAAAAATCCTTAAATTTTTAGAAAGAGTTAATGAATTTTAAAATTTTTCTTTGTTCCAATGAAATATGTTAATTGTGACTTATATTCAAGACTAGATGAGTCACATACACATATATTTCTAATATAGATTGTATTGTTGGAGAGAAACTAGATTAATATGCAAAAGAGTTAACCAACATTTTGATGGAAAATTATTGGCCTTCACTTTTTGGGCTAGAGATCTCTTCATCAAGGAATTTCTTGGCATTTCCAAAGTAACATTTTTCAAACAAAAGATGATAATCACAACCATTCAAAGTAACCAAGATAGATTGAGTAACCTTTGAATTTTTCATTTTTAAGGAAAACAAGCTTATAAAAGAGAATGGAGGATAAAAAAAACCAAAACTAGAGACTATAGTGCAAATGGATTAACTCTCATACCAAGAAATGAATCAATGATCTGACACTTGATAATGATGCATTGGATGTGCTCTAACTTCTAACCAAATTTTAACACGATCCAATAGTTAATGAATTCGTAACCGCCAATTTACTAGAACTACCCTGTGAGTTGAAACTAAACTCATGACAAAGGATAACAACACTGATGTGAAGGAAGGCTGACACTCTTCAAAAATTAACTTATCGAGAAAAAGAAATTATGACTCTGATACTATAAAAGCTATCAGAGATGAGAGAGATAAACTAGAGAATGGTTGAAAAATATCATGTATGTTACTAATAAATAAACAATACAATAATGACTAATAATTACATAATAATATCAAATAATATTTACTAATAATGACTTAGATATATACATAATAATGATACAATATATTTGGAGAATATTAGCAGCTATGTTATGAGAGCTAGCAAGTAGCCTCTCATACGAAACCCAACCATGCATGGATATATATATATATATATATATATTAGTTGGAAGTAGGGTTTTTGATTAAATAGAAAAAGAGAGCTCCACACAACATTCAATGACACTCTACTATAGTCCACCACTATACCAAACTGAATTCTCAATTAAGCTTTTGCCAAGTTAACGTTCTTCTACAAAAAGAAACCTAGAGAGTCCCACTTTATTACCGGTTTGCTTCAAACCTTCCTCGTGCTGCTGTTTGTACTCTCGAAAAGTGAAGCTTCTGTAAACCCTAGGCGTGCCATGGCTCTCTATCACTGCGTCATCCAAAGGCCTATACAAATATGCCACAGAGAACCTTTCTTCCTTCTCTACAGCAACCACTTTGTGTATTATGCTTCTGTATACTCCGTTGCTCAGTGCCTGCATACACATATATATAAGTTTTCAGGGGTTTTTCTTTTTCCTGAAGAAATTAAAGCCCTAGTATTAATTAAGTATAACCTTAACCTAGTTAGCCCAGTTCTTGTGGGGTCATTTATTTGTGGAAAACTTGTTTCCTTATTTAATTGTCATGATTCTTAATTCCCTCTCTTTACATTTATTGGCGCACATAATGATTGTGAAATTACGTCTCTCTAGGTTTTGCCGCTGGTGATGATGATAGTATCGTTAGAAAATAAATATAAGGAAGATGACCATGTTTGAAATTTTAAAATCTTAAGGTCATCATTATTGTATACTAAGATACGTACTTGACCAACTTAGAGTATTGGCGGCCATTTCATGATGATATATATGTATATATATAAGATGAAGTTTTTAATCTTCTAAAAACTTTTACGTCTTTTCTAATTATACTTTCATCAAATACCCTATATAAGTATTTTAATAATAAAAATTAAAATTTTAATGCATCATTTTTTCAAGAAGAGTAATAAATAAAGTATGATTGCATGATTATGATCAGAAAAATAGTTATAAAAATTACATAATATTCTATATTTTAGATCAAACAAAACTTTTAGAAGATGTTCAATATATTGTTGTCAAAAGGGAATATAATATACTCCCTCTAGTCCAAATATAAGGCATTGGTAATTAATTTATGGCTTTCAAAAATGTTAGTTGAAGACCTTAATTTCTTAAAAAAATTTACATTTTTTCAATTGCACCCTCATTAAATACCTTATATAAGGGCTTCGATAATAGTAATTAAAATTTTAATATATCATTTTTAAAAAAAATAATAAATGAAGTAAATATATAGTTAGAAAAACAATTATAAAAGTTATCTGTAACACCTTATATTTTGGACTAAGTAAGGCTTTTATAAGATATCTTATTTTATAGTCCGGAGGGATTATAAATAAGCCTTTCAGACTAATAAATGGTCCTTTCTGAGTTCATCTAACCTGCACGTTCTTATGATTCGTAATCACTTGTAAGTTATAATCACTGCCAAAAAATTATCTTCTGAGATAGATTTTCCCGACGGTAAAGATCATTTTAGTGATGGAAAGCCAAGCAAATCATTTTTATAATCACTTATAATTACCGCCAAATGGAATATTCTCATTGCTGGGACTCTCAAGTCAAGAGAGGGAAGTCAAGCAAGTCATTCAATATTAAAATTAATAATGTCAGGGTTCTAACAAATTTATTTTTCTGTTTTGCTACATTAAATTTAAGAGGAGTTAAACTCATATATATATATATATATACAGAAAAAAGTTTTTCTATGTATTTTTACAAAATTTTGGATTAGTATATTGTTTATAATTTATAAATAATATTTGGGAGAATGACAGTTAGGTCCCTAACAAAATTTTCTACAAAATAAATTGTAAATGTCAATTTAAACATATTCAAATAGAAATTTTTGTTATAATCTAGGAGTTGTATTTGATACTTAAATATTTATTTACAATTGAAACTCCTAGATTTATAATTATTTAGATTGATATTTTAAACTATTTTTTCAAAAAAAAATTTGAGTTAACTGTTATTAATACAGAGTTCTAGGACCTAACTCTTATTCTCCCTTAATATTTCTCTGCTTTTTTTTTTTTTTGAGAAAGACCTTAAGCTCTTTTTTTGCTTATTAGAAATGAATGGAATGGAATTGATTGAAAGAATAAAGGTAAAAATAAAATAATCAAAAGAGATAAATGAACACATTCATAAAAAAGGGAATAATTTAGTTTATGGATTTAGAAATCATGATTCATGATATTTTTTAAGGGTGTGATCATTCCCAAATTTGTAGTACATATTAACACGTTTTATCATATTTATTATGAAAAAAAAGAGTGATTTAGTTTATTTTTATTTAATTTTTTTCAATCCATTCCATGACATTCTTTAATAAGCAAACGAGACCTTAATATTTCTCTTTGACATACAAGAAATCTTTATAGGTTTGGACGAAAGACAATGGATGAGAAGGAAAAAGGAAAGAATAGAATGCTTCATCGAAACCTCTCACTTGGTCAACAGCCCCCCCTTCCAAATCGCTTTTTTTTCTTTTAACCAAGAAAATGAAGATAATAAAAAATATATATTTTCTGAAGTCCTACATCTAATATTTTAAAGTTTCTAAAACTTTATTATTGGGAACAAATCCCAAACACGGAAAAAAATCGCTATTGAACTATATTATCAAATTCTTTAATCTTCCCCCTTTTTAATTAACACCCAAACACATATATTTAGTTAACATGTGCTTTTGTGTGCATTCGCACGTTTTAGATAATGTTCCATCCCATTTCATTTATAAGTTAATTTTAATATATTTTATCAGAACTATAAAAAATCTTAAAATTTATTAACAACTATTACTCTATGTTAAAAAATGCAAGTCATATTTAGTGTCATTTTAAAGTGAATCACCTTATTAAATAAGGGTAAATATGAAAAAAATAATATTAATTTAAAGATAATTAACTACTTTATTATGGTGAAATTTGATTAAAATGTGTTATATTTTTTAATGGAGAGAGTGAGTTGCTTATATTTTAGACTAAGATTAATCATGAGAAATAGGGAAGTATATAAGCTAGAGTAAAGATAGACAGACATATATACCTCGAATAAATCACCAACATTGACCAATAAAACATGAGGATTTGGTTTCACTCCAATCCATTTTCCATCTCTCAGCAATTGCAATCCCCCAACCTGGTCTTGGTACACTATGGAGAGGAAAGACGCGTCAGTGTGAGGCAACAAACCAAACACCAGTTTGGGAATCGGACATGGCGGATATCTGTTTAACCGAAGAAAACTCGTGTTTGGCAAACACATTTCTCGGAAGTAGCTGGATTTGATGTTCAACTCCTGACCCAGGATTTCCGCCAAGCTTTCTGCCAGAGGAGCCACCTTTCTCACAAATGCTTCAGTAATCGATCTAAACATCAAATAATTATTATTAGAATTGTGTAACTAATTAATTACAGATGTTAAAAAAAATAAAAAGTATCTATTTACAATGCACCAAATTATGTACTGTCTTTAATTCAAAATATAAACATTTTCCCTCAACTAATCTTAATAAAAAATATTAGCATTCTCTTACATGTGAAAAATCCCCCCATTTAATTTACCCTTTATATTTATTAATATAGATCATTGTGTAAAGTTATCTATCGCTCATCATAAAATGCATTAGTAATTGGGATTAAGGGTAAAAAGAAATAGCAATATATATTTTTTATGAGAATAAAAACTTTATTGGTATGTGAATTTTTTAAAAAAACTGCTTGTATCTTAGATAAAAGTAAATATATGTTATAGTTTCTTTTTACACATTTAGAGAAGTGACCAATCAATAGGATGAAATCCAATAACATACTCTCTTCAATCTTTATTATAAAACACTTCTAAAACCTAACCATCTCACTGAAACCAATGAGAGATGATTAACTTAATAAATTTATTTAAAAATAGAATAAACTTTCAATTTTATACCATATTTAAAAGGAACATTTTTAAATTTGCATTATATTTTCTCTCATAGTAAATGGCTTTAAATTGGAGTAATATTGAAAAAATCTAACTAATATCCTAGCAAGTGACTTATAATGAGCATAATCAACGTCTTTTAGGAAATGTAAGGGACTCTATGATAACAACAAATCAACAAAGCACAATAAATTTTTAAAATCAACAAAACACAATAAATTAGAGGGAAGGGGAAAGCTATGCTTGTAGATATACTCTCCTTAATTAAAGATTAATCTTCTGCCAATGGCTTTAGCCTACTGACATGAAATTCATTCTTACTTATGTGACAAGTAACAAGTTCAACCTCGTCATTTTCAAGCATTTATCTACCTTATGTTCAAAAAAATATTAAGGGAGTATAGTCTGTCAGAAAAATATAATTGTTGGTCCCCTATATTTTTAGCTTGTTTGGTATTAGTTCCCATAATTTTGTTCATTGCTCCAAGTCCTTGAAGTTTTATTTGTCTATAACATTAATGCCTATATTTTAAAATATGATCTTTAAGTAAGTTGTATAAAAAATGAGTAGTTGGCAAAAAAAAAAAAAAAAACAGAACATTAACTCAAAATTTTTAAATATGGTTCAAATGAAAGAAGACATGACAATTAGGACAAGCATGCAGAAAGGTCAACAGTCATTTTGCTCATACAATGTCCTATACATCATAATTTTACCAACTCAGCAACAAAATTAACAGATACACACACACATTCATACATAGATTAGCAGATTTAAATTTGTTAGTGACAATAAAAACTAACATTACAAATAAATGGAACTTAAATAATTTGGAGTAATAGAAAAAAAATATAGAAACTAAGACACACTAAAAATATAGGGATCAGACCAGCAAATGTACTTTTCCTAAACTTGTTCATAGAATACCAAATTTGGATGAGCGTGTGGATCCCCTTATTACCAAACAATGAAGTTGCAAATGAAACTTACTAAACACATCTTATGGAGTTTATAGATGAATGAAACTAAACACGCACACCTCCTCTTATAATGAATTACTTTACTACTTCTATATAAATTACATTGAATTCAATACTGATACGTCTAGGCTCTACATATCTTTTTGGTCCTAATTTAAGCTCATCCATCCTTACCTTGATAATACAAAAAAAGAAAAATGAAAAACACACAGACAGAGCTAAAGTTCTGCGCAAATGTATTTGTGTATGTTCACACATTGACACACATGCACGCACGCACACATATGAAAGAATGTATACCTAAGACTTGTCTGGTGGTCGTCTTCCATGTTTGCTTGTCCGTGTGGAAGAAATATATGGAAGGCTTCTGACCATAGAAGCTGCTTGAGATTAGTAGCAAAAGGGTTGCCCCACTTGTAATGAACAGCTGTGGAAGATTGTTGAGACTTATCTGCAAAAGGCCTATGAAACGCTTTGACTAATCCCTCTGACGACAGCAACCTCTGCAAGAATTGTTGTGAGATTCCATGATTCACGAGTTGGAAAAATCCCCATTGTTTAGCAGCTTCAATTATTTGCTTCTTGCACTCTTCTCTCTCAAGATGGTCAGTATCGCTGTTTAAACGGCCAAGATCAATCACAGGTAGCTCACAAGTACTGCTCTCCACTGCTGTTGATAATATTGATGATGTTGTTGACTTTGAGTTCATCGTTCTTGTGTCTGACGATCTTCGGAGAAGCTTCTGGGAGGCTTCTAACAATGGAGGTTCATAATCCATTATTAATTGCTTGGAGCTGATCTCCTGAAAAATTGTGAGAGAATTGTACTGTAAGAAGCACAAAACGAAATCGGACTTTTCATGAAGGGATCGTCATTGACGAAGACTCAAACTGTTGCAGGAAAACACATGTACGGTACATTTGCCCCCAAAAAAAAAAAGCCCATACTAATTGCACCTTCAGATTGTAATGACTTTCATGTTTTTTGTGACAACAAGGATACATGTTTATGGAATGGGCCACAGCAGCGGATGGCAAGACATAAATGATGTATATTTCACCGATAATGAAATTTAATTTTCTAGTGTGTATAACCATATCAATTAGGCTATGTTATACGCGTAACAATTGATATTCGAAGTCCAGCTCCAACTACTTTTTTTTAATTAATATAATCTTCCACGTATAACAATTAACAAGTTGATTTGCTAAAAAAAATTTAAACAACAAATTAGATATATAAAGATCAAAATTATTTTGAAGAAAAAATTAATTATTTGGTCCTTGTAGTTTTGAACCAATTTTGTAACTCAATTCCTCAATTTTGACTCATAATAACTCAGTTCTTGAAATTTTGACTCAGTTATAAAGCAATCGTTAAACTTTACCTCTTACAATTTAGTCACTGAAGTTTTAACCTTTCAAATATTAGTCTCTATATTTTAAAAAAATAAAATTATAAAGATTAGAAAAATTTTAAACTTTTAATATTTATAATATTTATAAACATTAAAAAGGTTTAATAATTTAAAATATTAGTAATAACTTTTAAAATATGTTTAATCTTTATAATTTCATTTTTTTAAATATGGGAACCAATATAATGTTTAAGAGGTTGAAATTTTAAGGACTAAATTATAAGAGGTAAAATTCAAGGACTGATTTACAATCGAGTCAAAACTTTACTACAGACTGAGTTGCAACTAAATCAAAACTATAAAGATCAAATGATTATTTTTTTTCTATTCTAAACTATATAAATGTTTTGAGTAAAAATCTAGAAAAAAAATAAAAAATAAAATGAATGACTCCACCAAAAATATATATTTCTCTATAAAAAAATCATTAACAGCACTTAATTTATTCTAAAATCTCAATGCTCTCTCACTACGTACCCATTCTTCCAATTTTTCATAATCTCATCCTCAACATGCTCCTCCCAATTTTTTAAATCTAAAGTTCTAGATCCAATTAGACTTCTTCCCTTTAACAAATTTTGCATCCCAACTCCTCACCTAGATTTAGGTGACTGTGTCATCTTTCTCTCCTTTTTCATCCTCTTCTCCTTGTTTTTCTCATGAATAGTGAATTCAAAACTAACATATCAATGGAAGAGAAATAAAAACTTAGTCCATATATTTACATGATGTATTATAAAATCACTGCAAAGAAATGACTTCTAATGACGACTTTTAGTGGGCTGTTGAAAAGAAACAATATTCTATAATCATAAAAGTTATCACTGAAAGTCTCACTTTTTATAGCAGTAGTCAAGTTGTCATTGAAAGTGTGACTTTATGCAAAGACTCTAAAAAGTTGCCACTAATTCTCAAACATGTAGCAGTGGCTATTGCAAGTCTCTGATGAAAATCTAAGTTTTAGTGACTATATATATATGTCACTGTTGAAAGTTCACAATCAGTAGCGACTTCTTAAAATTGTTGCAGAAGGTCACACCTTCAATGGCAACTTTGACCATCATTGTTATTGAAAGTTTGACTTTTAGAACTAACACCCATAAAAGAATGGCAATCAATATTGAAGAGTTACCCAAATTAGCTTGACTATACTAGAAGCTAACAAAATAGTGCTAGCTATTAAATAGTTGTATTAAAATGATCGTTGATGCTACTCCGATCCAAATTGTAAGACAATTCTAATCATATTTAACATATCAAATAAAGTAGGCATTTCCTTATTTCCATGAAAAAATGACGTAACTTTCCCTTTTTGCCCTTAATATGAAAAGTAAGAAGAAGTATTTAGTCAAATTATATTTTCACCTGATATTAATTAATACAAGGATAAATTAGAAAAAAAAATTTCAAAGAATACTATGTGTCATACATTTTAGATCAAGCTTAGAAATCTCTTATAATTTGGACAGGAGCAGTACTATTTAAGTTAAGGAATTTGTTGTTTAAAACGATAAAAAGAAGGAAATTAAACAAATTTAATCGAAGGAGTTATATTAAGTGAAAAAACAATAAAAAATCAAATAATATCCATTAATTTTTTAAGGGAAAACTTTGGGCCAGGCTGTGTGGAGGGCATCCCCTCCGTACGATCCGCAGCCCGGTCTAACTCAAAGTGAATGGACCGAACCGGTTCAATAGGCTAGCATGCTCTCCGAAGATAGCCTACAAAATAGAACTAACTGATCGATCAGTAATATCCAACAAAGATCACAGAAGAAGTTATTGCGTTCTCTTCAAAGAAATTAACTTAATGAGAGAAGAAGAAGAAGAAGAAGAAGAAGACATGTCATGCTTCGGAGTGCTAAAATCTAAATTATTACCTGATCACTTGAAAGAACTCAAGGCTGCTTTGGAGTACGTACTTTAGCCCAGAAGCAAGAAAAGAAAAGAAAAGGAAAGAAAGTGACTGGTCTTGCTCAATATTTAATATTTGATAGAATGAGAGTTCCAGTGAGATCTAGCCATATTTATGCATAAAAGAAAACCCTTCATGTAGCTAAGTAGCTTTCGACAAATCTATGATTAAATCAAAGATGACGCGTTCAAAGCCGAAAAAACACACAAAAGGTTAATTCGTGATAGCAACTTAAGTGCGCAATAATTGTCGATAATTATAGCATACATGTTTTTTTAGTTAGTTATTAATGCACAAGTATTGCTTTTTCAAATTGTTTTTTATTATAAAAAATTATAATATTAATTATTTCTTGCCTATGTTATTTCCTGTCCATATACAATGTTAATTAACCATTAACTAATGACTGTCTTTGAGAAGAAAATTAAAAGAAAGTGATCAGTACAAGTTTAATGGAAGAGTGCATTCTAGAAAAGCCCATTAAACTTATAAACCTTACATTTATTATAAAAATTCTTGATGTGAGACACATAACAATACACTTCAATTTGAAAGCTAATGTTTTCAGTGGCTCTACTCTATAGCACATCACTTGACTTCTTATTGGTCAAAATTAGTTAGAACTCTTTCTAGATAACCCTTTCTATATATATTTTTGGACCATAATATGTGGCATATTTTAGAAGCCCCGCTTAGTTCAAAATATTTAGGACATTGGCCAGGTATTATAATTTTTTTAAAAAAATTATACCCTTATTTTGTTATACTTCATTCAAGTAATTAATGAATGTGTTTTGAATAAGTCAAATATTATATTTATTCTATTCAAGCATATCAATGGAAAAATATAAAAATAGAAAATCAAGAATTTAATCAAATTTTTTTAAAAATGTAAATTAATTATCAATGACTTATATTATAATTCAGAGGAGTATCTATTTAATTTGAGAAAAAGGAAAATGAACATGGTAAGAATCGGATCATAGATTATGTGGACCACAGTCCAAATGGCTCCTTGTGAAGCATACAAAAAGAAGATGAAGATTTGATAACAAAAAGGAAGAAGGTTAAGATCTGCGAATGAGAGCCAAGAGAAAGAAAACACGAATATATACTGATAATTAATTCTTTCTAATTAGAGTTGTTATTCTCAGCTTTTTATTGCAAATAATTGAGACAGTAACCCACCAAGCTAGAAGATTTGTTTTTTTTTTTATTGCTCACAAGTATTTTTCTATTGGAGGTACTACTATTCAAAGCATGATCAAATACTAAATATGAGCATATCTCTTAGTGAAAATTCAAACGTTGGTTTTATTATGCTGTGAAAGATTAACTCTTACTGTTAGATTCAATGCTCATTTGTCTAGAAGAGCTGATCTTGAGCGTTGAAATTTTATGTTGAGTTTGTGATATCGAGGTTGTAAAAATCTTGACTGTGTGAGCTTGTGTGTTTAAGGATTTAGCATAGCTCAAACCTAATGAGTTTTTGGATGAATCGTGAAAATCCTTTTTTTTTTTATTCGATCACCCAACATCCTGGAAAACCTGGGAGTAGTAAGACTTTCCATCCAGGCTAATCTAAACTCTCGCTACGTGAGACCATTATTAATGATGACAACTTCATGGATATTTTAAGGATGTCTTTGACATATTTATTTAACATGATTATATATTTTAAGATTAAATTTAAAATTTTAAAATAAGCTAATTTAACTTTTTTGACCAGTTAAACCAAGCACCTTCAGTTGAAAACCCATTATATTGTTGGTGAGCGTATATGAGTTTTGGAAAAGTAAGTGAAGATACTCTCGTCTGCTTTAGTCCCTGGAAAAGAATCACAACTAAGGCATAAAAAAATAATTTACTGACAGTTAAACTTTAAAATATTAGTTGTACTGTTGTAGTATAACAAGGAACTTATTAAAACTTCCATATTTTGTAAACTATCTAAATTTATTTATTTATTTACCATCCATCATTCTTTAAGAATGTTTTGGAATATAGTTATCACTAAATTTTACTCTCCCTAATTTTATTTATAAGTTACTTCCAACATGTTTCACCGGTACTAAAAAAACCTTAAAACTCATCAACTCTATCTTAAAATTTAATAAGTTTTTAACTTTATTCCTGTTAAATATATATACTTTAATAACATATTTTATCTCTCCAATATTTAATGAAAGGTAAAAGAGAAAATTTGTAATAAAAATTTAATAACGTGACTTATAAATAGAATAAAAAAAAATTTTTCTCTCTATTCTATAAATAGGACTAGAAGGAGTAAGACCTAATCAGTGTCATTTCCCTCTAAAAAAAAATTCTTTTTTTAGGTTTTCAATTAAGTTTTAGATTTTATAAGGTTCTCAGTTGCTTTTCCAGTAGATAAAGTAGTGGGGCCCGTTAATACCAAAATAAGTAGTGGGGCTCATTTCACAAGTGCAATACTATAGTCTATCATTCAATCTAGCAAATTTTTCTTAATTAAGAATCATAATTTAAATAGTTCAGTAACTACAGGCCAAAAAAAGAAAAAGTCAGTACCTTCACCCAAATTATTAAAATTTTGATCATGATCGATAAATTAAAATGTGCGTGAATACTATGCATGACAACGTTCAACCTTTAATCTAACTATGCTTTCATTTTAAAAGCTTGCTCGCTAGATAAATATACAAAACACAAGTATGACTGCTCATCAATTCAGCAATAATTCTGTCTAACGAGCTTCCTTTTTAACTCTATAGTTTAATAAAAAATATTATATACATCTTTTATATTTTTTCAATGAAATATGTACTACAGTTAATTTCTAAAATAAAAACTACACGAATTTATCATTTTTATTCACAGTTATCCAATTTTTCTAATATATAGTTATTATATAATATTAAAATTATATGAAGTTTATCTTTTAATTTTAAAATTAATGCAAAAAAATCAATTATTACTCATATAATTAATATATCCAAAAATTATAGAAATTTTATTGTTCACAGGTCATAAACAAGTGCACCTTCCTCTTAGCAGGACCTAATTTTTTTTTTTTACCATGAAATATTATTTTCTTAAAGTTCCTGAAGGGTTATTGTTTTAGACACAATAAATTATTGTAATTGTTTGCACAGACATTACGATTTAACTATCACTGTTAGAGACTACTTTTGATAGGTTATCCTAGTATATATGATCAATATTGATAAATAAACAAATATGTAGGATCATTATCACTAACAATATGAATTCATAAAAGCTTATTAAAAATCACATATTATAATTCATCTGATACGTAAGAAACATATGTAATCAAAGAAAACGTACACTGAGGGAATCTTGTTGCGTTTGTATATATAGTTTTCCTTTATGAGACGTATCATCAATTTTTGTAAAGTCCTCTTTGATCTAACTTGTTAAAGTTAGAGATACTAGAACATTGCAAAGGAAAGAAAAGAAAAAGTTAGTGCAAGAATATTAAGTGATCTTACTTTAATGATGATAATACTATAGTACTAGGTGTTCGTGTAATCCTATGATTGGGAATTGTGGATCACCAAAGCTGATCAGCCTAAACCGCATCAAAAATATAAATGGAACAGTGGTTGATATTTTTTTTTCTTGATTCAAAAACGTGTAAATTCGTTCTTTGATATTTGAAGAATATATATTTTAAAAAAAATATTAAAATTAAAATAAAAATCATTTTTAATCAATTAAAAATTAGACTAGTTATTAAAACAATCAAAATATAGTTCATAGTTTAGTGGTTGGGGAGTGATCCAACTGTTGCCAAATAGATTTTTTATCAAAATAAAATAGTTTTATTTGAAAATAAATACAGTGAAATAGTACTAATAGCAATAGTAGAAAAGAGAGTGAGTCAATTACCCATAAGAGTGATACTATGAAATTTGTCTGGATAAAGAAAGAGAAGTGGACGCGCCAATAACCACTAAACCAGAAAAGTGCAATTATAACAACAGTAAATGTAATAATTCAACCCAATTATTTGGTGGCACACCAATGAAATGGAACTTGAATGGGTTTCAAATTGATTGGTAACAAGACATCACCACTTAGTGGTGGATCCAGGTGAAAATCATGCTCTTGTCATCGTATGGGAACATCATCGATATATAAAATTTTAATGCATTTTTTAGTTAATTAAATTGGTGATATATTATTTTTTGGCCAAAAAGTTGGATGGATGTATATAAATAGGTTTTTTCTTTTAAATATGCACAATTAGTGTGTGGAGATTCATGCATCTAAAAACAACTAAAGTATGATCACAATGTATGGGACAATTTATTCCATCCCTCGCAAAAGATAATGAAAAAGGAGGAGATTGCATTATTGTAATATATATTCCCTTTTATCAAAAGTCAAATAATAAAATTCATTACTTTTTTAATGCTACCATACAATAACAATTAGCCTTATCCTATTAAGTGATGTTAACATCATGAATTGCATGACACTATCAAATGCTTTATCATTAATCAAGCTTTTAGGAATATTATTAACCAATAGATCTTATTCAATAACTTTCATGTGTGTTCTCTTTAGTTGTCTTCTACCCCTCTTTATTTGACTTAAGATTATCCATTTTACTCTTTTTACCGATGATTCCCATAACCTTCTTTATATATGTCCAAACTATTTTCATCAACTTTCTATCATTTTCCTCTCAGTAGATGCCACAATCACTTTTTCTTATTTACTAATTTTTTATTTTATCTTTTCATGTATGTCCACATATTTATCGCAATATTCTCATCTCTCTTACTTCAACTTTATATATACTCTTGTGTTGTTTCTTTAAAACTTAACATTCACTACCTTATAATATATATGATTGGTTTTATAGCAGTTTGATGGAGCTTTCATTTAAATTTATTAAATATTTTTTGATTATAAATAACTCTTTTAGCTTTTCTCTGTTTAAACTACATGTAGCTTGTATCATATATATGTAACATCTCCATCAATTTTCTCACCATATTGAATAATTCCTTCTAAATTTAGAAAATTGTTTTTGTTCTATATGGGAATTAAACAAAACTTTCTTCTAAAACAGTTGAGGCTTTGAGAGCGTTTTATTGTTATGTGGGCCATCGTCCCAGAAAATCATGACTAAAAATCTGGCCAAAACAATGTCATGACTTAAAAGGAATATCCATCGCACACTGCTAATATATGTTTATGGAGGTGAAAGTAGAATGATTTGAACTTGATGTAATTCTTATCAAATGACTAGTTAAATTATATTAATTAGGAAAAAAGTAATTGTGTGTCGGCAAGGCCTGAAGCCATGAATGGAAAAATGTACAAGGCATGAATGGACTTTTTTTTTTGTCTTAATTATAAAACATGTCATTAATTTTTTATCACCAGTTTTTTCTTTTATATTTTCATTAAATGTTATAGTATATTATTGAAAATTTTCTAAGGCTTCTCACTAGCTTATTCCTTTATTAATAAGAGTAAAATTGGAAACTTATTGAGTTAAATGAATTTTAAAATTTTTCTTTATTTAAGTAAAACATATTAAAAATGACTTCTAAATATAATCAAAGCAATTATATATATAATACAATAAAATAAAGGGAGAATGACATCATAGCTCCATGGAAGAGACCTTATTATTATCTTTTAATCAACCGGAAGAGATTTTATTGCAATATAAACAACCCTTGATGTGGTGGACTTATTTGAGATGAACATGGTAGCTAGGGAGGTGGATTTATGATGAAAATAGGTTACTGTCCTTTGCACTACAATCGAAATGAGGAGCATCTAGGAAAGTTTAAAGCTATGTTGAAATCTTTATTTAAGAAAGATTAAATTGTTTTTTTGATTCAATGGAATTTATTAAGGAACATCCAAAAAATTTAAGATAGGTCACACCCCTACACTTGGAGTTGCAAAAGAAATTAGGAAAACAATTGTGTAAGATTGAGAGGTGTTTTATGATCATGTTTTCAATTACCACCTGCGTTGAACTGTTCGAGATAGTAATGTGATTGAATCAAATCAACCCAATCATGATTAACTCAAAACACTAGTGTTGTTTCAACTTTCAGTGCTCAATAATGAGCAAAATATATAAAATATATTTTAATATATAAAATCCATTCTGTTGACTAATGTCCAAAATTCTAGACAGTATCAGCAAGATGACTGGTTCATCGATTAACCTGTCGAACTAGCCAACTTGAGTTGGTTTTAATACCATGCCTGACTAACAAAATATAATAGCTCATAATAATACCTTAACTCCTCACGGGTAAAGCAATAAAAGAGGGCCAACAATACCTTCACGAATATGGCGATGAGATCCTGCAGGTCAGAGAGTTGCTTCAGCGAGAATGGCAAGCTAGAATTCAATATGTGGAACGTGAATATCACGAGCATGCTGACTTGCAAGCTAAACGTGGATTGTCCTTCCCCGTTGGGTTGGGTTTCACCCTATTATTGCTCAGAATGATTTCATTCCCATATCCACGCTGAGTCCCCCTTAATTTCGCTTTTCTTTCCTTTTTTCTTCTTTCCTTTGTATCAAAAAAAAAAAAAAAAAAAGAAAGAAAGAAAAGAAGGCTGATAATAATTCCAAATTGTCCGATTAAAGGAACTTAAAGGTGTCGGCGGTTGATTTATCTTATCATTTTGGTCGGAGAAGATGGTTTGAACTCTAATTCTTATTTTTCATGACAATAATTTACGTTTAGTCATTTAATTTTACATAAATTTTGATTTAATTTCTTAACTTTTAATAAATAAAATGTATTTTCAGTTCCATAATCTTAATACTGTTTAAACAAAACCAATATTGCAATAAACATCTCGGCAAAATATTTTTTTTTAACTTAATCGTTATTAAATTCAACGTTTGAAACCTAAATATTATTTTTCAAGATGGAAAAGAAAAGAGGCTTGTACTTACAGCAACATGCTCAACTCGGGACCTGCATTTTCTATGCTAAATATCTAATGTTTGGACCGGGCATTTGTTTCATCAACTTATATCGTAACCTGTAACCTGTTAACTAAAGTAAAACCTGAATGAAAGAAGAATGATGAATTGATAATTAAATAACATGATGAACAATACAGCTCCAACTTGGAGAAGAAACCATGAATTCCAAAAACACTTTGAGATTAGGAGGACCTTGTTAACCTCCTTAGAGGTGGGATACAACCCCTACACAACTTGTTAATATAGTGCCCTTTATATAAACTTGTAGAGTCATCAACAAACCTAGTAATTAACTCTAATACCTTATAACATTCCTATATAATATTTCAACATCCCCCCTCAAGTACTTGAACTTTTCGAAGTGTCAACTTGCAACCACACCAAGAAGTAGAGAACAACAACTATTGGAATATTAACAACTTTGATCAACTAGATCACTTACAAATTTGGTCAACTAGACCAACATTTTCAACTGACAAATCATCGTGAAGATATCTTCGAAATACTCTTATCCATGTTAAACCAAAGCCTTTCATTCTCTTCCCCAATGACTGATGCAGGCTTCAACCAAAGCTCTCTTTCATTTTTGGATTCATATGAGTGTTCCTTTGACTGTTCTATTGTAGAAAACATGCCCAACTTTTGAAAGCACCACTTGTTGACGTGCTCTTTCATGCTCCAATCAGCTTGAGTCAAACTCGTTTGATGAGTTTTAATAAAATATGCGCACACTATAGTCACACTCCACGATCTTCCAACAACACAATGAACTAAAGTCCCTCCAAGTTTTTTTTTCCCTTTTGCACTTTGATGAATAACACCAATTTATTGCATTATCCAAGCCGCTCATGTGACTCTAACATGCTCCCCTTGTTTTAAAAGTTTGCACCATCTTCATGAGTAGACATAGTCTTTTCGAACCCCTCTCCCATAGCCATTAAACTCACGAACTACTTCACAATAGAGGTAATTTCTCATTGCCCAGTGGCCTTCATCAATTACCTAACATAGCATTTATGTTATGCTGCAATATGATAACTACAATAATCAGAGTTTTCCCAAAAAAATGTTGACACGAAGAGCAGACTTTATTATATCACATAGTTAGTCACGAAGAGTAACCAAGTTTTGACTAGCTTAGCATCTCCCAAACAATTTTGATTCAAGTGAGAGTCCAAATGGATATCTGCATCTTATGTTTGGCCAACTTAAAATCAGTAGAGATCTCTCTGAAGCCATGACAAACCAGATCAAGCAAGAACTCTACTAATCCTCACAAAATTCACTATGGGCGAGAAAAGGAAGACCCAGAAAAGAAAAGCTTTTACAAAGAAGGAGAATGCACAGATCTTCAATAGAGGGGCCCAAAAACCATAATGTTGTCCAACTTAGCAATGTCTTGTTTCAAGGACTTCATCACATCCATTTGAATTAGCATTTTGTAGCTTGAAGAAGATTCAATCAGTTCAACTCCTCTACTTTCTTGATCTCTACTACATCGGCGACGTAATCAACCATGATCGTCTAAATCTCTGGAACGCAAACAGACACTTTCATCTGAATGATAAATTTTGATTGACAGAAGACGACATATTTCTGTCTATATAACAGGTGAACGCTCAATTTTGGTCGACAAGGAAACCAAAGAAACCAAGCTCGGACACGATTCCCAAACCTCAAAACAAGCACTCAAATTGTCGAGTTAAGTTTTCGCAAAACATATCATCAAACACATTTTCAGTTTCAGGACCAACATAGTTTTGCAGTACTTCAATATTTAGAGAAGGACTTATAGAAACAGAAGCTGAATGCAAATGGAGATGAAGACTTCAATCTTGGCACCCAATGCACAAAGAAGAAGTATGTAAGAACCCAGACACCAAAAGCTCACCTTCAAGATTTCTCCTGTCGCAAACTACACCAAAATTGATTCCTTGACCTGTTCTTGCTTTGTGTTGCAGTCAAGATCAACAACTTCACTAATGAATTAGCACACTTCGATCGCACCCCTGCCAGTGAACTCATCAATGATTTTCCCTCTTTTCAAAAAAAATTTTCACTGCAGAAGGGGAGGCAGCAACGACTTAGGTCGATGAAGAGATCAAATGAACGTTCACTCAATGGTTGCCATCGATTTGATGGAGTATCTTTGACGGAAAGCAGCAAGAAATAACAATGAGTGAAGTGGGGTATTGGCATGGAGTTCTTTTCTTCATTCTCCATCTGAATCTATAGCGGCAATTGAAAACGCGATGATAAGATCGAAGGAGCGACGGAAGCTTGGAATTGTTGGCTGTGAAGGACGTCACCGATAAGAGAGAAGCCAAATGGTAAGGTGAGGAATTTTGAATGCAGCAAGGACCGGGAGACATATTTTCATTTGGCAACTGAAGCAAAAAATCAAGGAACCGAGTCTTGGATACTCAATCAGCTTCCTGGATTAACCCTGGACGACATAAGGCCTAATTCTTGAATAGCAAGAAAAAAAAAAAATAGTAAAGACCCACACAGATCATAACTCTTGATACCATGCTAACTAAAGTAAAACTTGAATAAAAGAAGAATGTTGAATTGATGATTAAGCAACATGATGAACAATACAACTCCGACTTGGAGAAGAAACCATGAATCCCAAAAACACTTTGAGATAAGGAGTACCTTTGTTAACCTCTTTAGAGGTGGGATATACCCCTTACATAACTTAACAATATAGTGCCCCTTATATTAACTTTTAGGGTCACCAACAAACGGTTAACTCTAATCACTTATAACATTTCTTTACAATATTCCAACATAACCAAAAATTAACTCGTAATAGTATTAATCAAAAAAATACAAATTTCCAATATATGTTTAAAATCATTTGTTTGGATGTAATATACAAAATATTAAATTATAATACTTTAAACCATGAATCACACCGACCAAAGTTTGAAGCTAATGATTAAGGACGCAATGATGCACATGAAGAATTGTGAGGTCGCAATGATTGAGGATGATTAACACCACATGGACAATGAATGAAAATGGGAGATGCTAGGTGGCTTTATAGGTGATTGATGGTGATTGTAAAGACGAACGATGGCAACAAAAGAGATCCATGATGCTTTTTTGTTGATAAAAGTGACAAACGAAAGCTTGAAATACAAAAAAGAATAAACACAGGGGATTACGTGCTAGTGCCCAGATCACCAAGAGCCTACCACATGTCTTCTCGAATTAGATTGACAAAGCTTTAGCGGGTATAGTGGAGATGATGACTGTTTCAAAAGGTCCATCATGTGCCTCCTTTGCAAGAATGTCCGCACATCTTAGTGCTTCTCTATTGCTATGTAGGATTTTTATATCCCACTCACCAAATATCAGTCTTTTAGTATCATCAATCTCTGGTCGGAGGGGATGATCAACTCTATTGTCCCTAGATAGACAATTAATGGCTTCAATCGAATTGGAGTGTAATTGAACTTTTTTGAAGTTGTAGAGCCTGTCAATTTCTAACCCAGTCTTAATAGCTAGGATTTTGGCCTCTGTTGGTGGGAAGAATCCTAAATTCTTTTTGAAACCCAGGACCCATTCCCCTTGCTCATCACGTCTGGTACCTCTACATGCAGTAGTTTGATTCTCATGCACCGAACCATCTACATCAATCCTCATCACACTTGAAAGGGGTAGTGTCTAAGTGGTCGCTTGGTGAAGAGTAGAGAGAAAAATCCTGTGCTTAAACTTATTAGTTGCTACATCTTCCAAAAGCCTATACAAATAGCAGTGGATGATTTCACCAAGATTTGCACTCTTCCCTTCAAATATATGTTTGCACCCCTACGTCTATAGAAGCCAACAAGTGTGATAGAAATTTTTAAACTAGTGCCACTTGTTGACCTTTTTCCTCCCTGGGTTATGTTTAAGATTCCATCGCAACCATTCCTAAGTCACAAGATAAAAAAGTAGGTATATGGTTAGAAATAATCAAATCTTTCTGCACATATTATGATCTATTACAGTCTCTCATAATACAAATGCTACACTCCTCTATGACACTCAAATGAACACTTAGAAGCGTTTGAGAAGCCTCTCTTTGCTCTAAGTGAGTTATTGAGTAGTCTTTCATGGGTAACTTGCCACATAAATAGCTTGATTTTTCCAAGCAACTAGTATTTCCATATTTTGCTCTAGATTGGGTCAACATCATCATTCCCATTATTGATGATATAGTCATAGGCAGCTTTGATAGAGAATTTTCCATCAGGAGCTGTCTTCTACCAAAAATTGTCATCAAAGGTATTAGAGGGAGTTTTAACAGTTTTGAAGACATTGATGATTTGTGGGGCAAAGAATTTAGTCAATCCATGGAGATTCCATTCTCCAAAAGGCAAGACAAAATCACTAACAATATCTTGGTGATTAATCAAGTCAAGATTCTAGTTAGCAAGTGTACTTAGAAGCCTAGCAAAAGGAGCCCAGATATCGTCCCAGAATTTCATAGTACGCCAATTGTTGATTTTGAAACCAACCCTTTAACCAAAAAAAAAAAAAAAGTCCCAAATAGTTGTTATGGCTTTCCAGACCAAAGATGAGGAGATTTTGTGAGCAATAGTAGGTAGTTTGTTAGATTCGCAATCACATTTGGCTCAAAGACACTGAACCCATAGGTTATATGGTTTACTGAACACCCTAAACATAGCTTCATAATGAAGGCCTTATTTTGGCATTCAAGATCTTTAAAGCCTAGTCCACATCATTTCTTGCTTTTTATAATCTCCTTCCAAGACATAAGGTGTATTTTCCTTAACTCCTCATTTTGAATCCAAAGAAAGCTCCAACTAATTTGATCAATTTCCTTCAAGATACCTTTAAGGAGGGGAGATGATTGCATTTGATAGCTAAGGAGTGCACTAAGAACAGATTTAATCAAAATCGATTTCCTAGCCATAATCAAAAAATTGCTTTTCTAAGAGGATAAATGATGATGGACTTTTTGAATGGTGTGGGAGAATGTTGTGCTTGTGATTCTCGACTGAATGAGTGGTATCCCAAGATATTTCCCTAAATCTCCAATAATACCAACGCCAAGAATTTGAGTCAACCCCACAGCTCAATTAAAATGGACATTTCTTGAGAAAAAAGCCATAGACTTTTCGAGGCTAATCCAGTGACAAGAAGAAACACAAAACTTGGTCATAACCTATTTAATCATCTCAATTTGGTTATTCATTTCTTTTACAAAGAGAAGTAGGTCATCTGCGAAGAAGAAATGTAAGATAGTAAGGCTACTGTTTTTAAATCTCCAGGGCTTCCATTTACCAATTGCACATTCAGAACAAATAAGATGCCCAAGCCTCCCCATGCATATCACAAAGAGATATGGGATTAAAGGGTCACCTTAGCTAATCCCTCTAGATGGTGTAAAAGTGGGTCTCATCTCACCATTCCAGAGAACTTTTAAGGAAACAGTAGATATTGTCGACATAATTATATCCACAAAACTACTATCCAGCTTAATACACAAAAGTGACTTCTTGATAAAATTCCAATCTAACCTACTAAAAGCCTTCTCCATGTCCACTTTAATAGCAACATATCTTTTTCTACCTTGCTTGGTTCACATCTGATGAAGCACCTCTTGAGCAATAATGATACTATCACAACTAGATCGTCCTGCTATAAAGCTACATGGGGGGCGATGAGATCATTCATGATTGACTAAAACCTATTAGCAAGGATTATCTTGACACTAACGTTACAAAGGGAGATAGGCTGCATGTCTTTAAGTGAAGTAGGATGCTCAATTTTGGGAATAAGGATAATATTTACATGGTAAATACTTGTCATAGCTTGTGCATTGAGGAAGACACCCTTAATCAGACTGCATATTTTGGCTCCCATGATATCCCATTAGGAATGAAAGAAATGGGCCTGGAAACCATCTGGGTCAGGTGCTTTCAAAGCTCCTATGGTAAAGGCAACATTTTTTATTTCCACATCATCAACTACTCGTTGCAACCAACGAATGGTTGAATCTAGCAATGCTGGGAACATTACAGGCAGTGTAACATTTGATTGGGTTAGTAGAGTAAAGTTCAAAATAAAAGTTGCTCGCCATTGTCTTAAGAGAATTTTCATCACTAATCCGATTACCATTGCTATCCTAAAGAGAATAGTTTTTTTTCCTTTTCTTTTTAATGATAGTAGAAGCATGGGAAAAGGACGTATTACGATCACCCCACTTGAGCCAATTGTAAGGAGATTTTTAAAACCAAATGAGCTCCTCTTGTGCCACCAAATTTATGATATTCTTCCCAAAGTTTCAATTCAATTTGTAATAACTCATTACTTGTATTGGTTGCTCTAGCTCAATCAATGCCATCAAGTTTATGGAGAATTGAATTTTTATGCTTTGGAATGATGCTAATATGATCATCATTCCATTTTTGTGCAGTGGATTTGAATTTAGTCAATCCAGCATTCCAATCTTTATCAATCCAAGCATCAACAACTACATCTTTAAATGAGTCCTCTAGATTCTAAGCGGCTTACTGGTTAGAAAATCTTCTTGTAACTGGAGGATGCTTACTATCTCTCCCAGTTTAAACTTTAAACCATAGAGAACATTGGAGGAAGGGAAGGTGGGGAGCAATTATGATTACAAAACACCTAGTATAATTTTTCCTTAACCCCATTTTTTCCCAAGTGAAACAATTATTCAAGTCATCAAGCTCAATCAACCTGTATCAAGAATGCAATCATTAGAGTGATTCACGGATGCAGTGTTGGGGACAGCACCTTCAAACTTATCACAAGGATGTCTAAAGGCATTAAACCACCCATAATGACCTATGGTTCCTCAATCACATCAGCAATGGATTTAATAGAAGCCCATGGGTCCTTATACTCGGTGGTACCAATTATGCCCACTTCTTCATTTTGTAAGAGATGTTGTGAGATTGAAACCCAAGGGTGCGCGTTATGCCAAATCCCTGGGAATTCAATCATTAGAAAGGCTTTGGGATAGCTATACTACCATTGTACCCTATTCTAAGTAAATTGTGCTCAAATGGGTCCCACTCTCTGCCTTACCAAGGACACCTAAGGGGTAAACTCTGAGAAGAGGGAGGGTAAACACTTGGTATAGTTGGTTTCTCTGTAAACAAAAGCAGCAAGGTGACTAGAATTTGAGGTGAGGTCTAATGCTTTATAGTACAAGAGCTGGACGTTGGAGGCCAGGTGTTCGACTGTAGTAAAATGCCCATTCTAAAGGACCCAAATTTCCCTTGTAAAACCCATAGCTTCAACACGGAGCTAGTTGCTAAAACTCAATTTTCTAACAACCTGATCAGCACAGTTATTGCTAATTTGAGTCTCGATTAAGCAGAGCACATCGATAGAATTTTTCCTCACAATATCTTTGACAATTAAAGGGAATGACTGGCTACCAACACCCAACAATTCCACGAGGCAATAATCATAAACTTAAGATAAGAAAAGGGATGATATGAACTCACTGATTTTGCTTGGCACCGCCAGAGTTTCTGGAGTTTTTATTCATCCTATTCATAGCATCTGCTTTTACTGGGTTACTCTTAACAGCCGATTCTGTGAACATTGGATCAGGTGGTTGTGGGTAGTGGTCAAGCTCAAGCAAGGTTGAGGGCATTGGTGGGGACACATCTTGGTGTATTGATTGATTCCTATTCATGAGAGCGAGTTTTTTCTAGAGCATTGTTCTACATTAAGGTACTGTGGGTTCATCGGTTGATCAGAGTTTTTAACTTCATTGTAGATCATTTGGTCTACTTTCCCACTCGCCGTAAAATGCTCACGAGGTCTACTAGTTTTAGACTTCCATTTTTTTTTTTAAGTCCAATTGGGTGGTTGCTTGGGCAGGTGAGTGAATAGTATTAGATGGGCTTACATTGTTTGACATTCAATCTTGGCTATTGGGCTTAATATTTTCCTTGCCCCTTCCCTTTTGGTTGTTCTTAAGCCTATATTAAGTTTTAGTCCATGAAGGTTGTTTCAGATTTACCCTGTGAGGTCCACGTGGAATCAATGCCTTTGCTTCTTTGTGAGTAGCAACCTTAGGCTCCTGTAAGTCAGATAGACATAAGTCTATATTATTGTAACGGCAATTACCTTCATCCATATTCTCATCTTCCCCAAGGTTTGTTATGACAACAAATTTGAATTGCTGCTGGATGTTAACCTCCTTTCGACTACCAACTCGATACCTCTAGGACCTACACTATCCTTCTCGTTGCCCACTCGACCTTGAGAAGCGAACCTTTAAAAATTGCGATTGAGGAGGAAACATCTAAGTGCCAAAAATTATTTCCATCCACCGTGACCTTCTTCTCTGACAACTTTACCAGCATCTGGTTAGATGATGATGATTATGTAGTGTAATGATGTTCGCAAACTAAACTACTCTTCCATGGGCAAACCTCCCATCAGTGGCTATAGTGGTCGTAAGCAAAACAAATGAGTTTTAATCTTTCATATTCAACATTAAACAAAGAGTCCACTACTATGATTTTGGGCACTAGTTGTTTTTGCAAATCAAACTCCACACATATTCAAGCAAATCTCCCCGTACCACTTTTGCTTCTGAGGCTGTGAAATCAACTGAAGTGTTTAAGTCAACCTTTAAGTTTCTACCAATTCTATCCCCTAGTCGAAAGATAAAGTGATTGTTGTAGCAATGCATAGGCATATGAGGAATGGAAACCCCCATAACAATCGTTCTCAGGGGACTATGGAAAGGGTTGAAATAAGGTGTCCATTTCTGAACCAAGGGACCATGCTGTTTAAAAACCCACGGAACTTCAAATAAAGCTCTTTTGTAGTGCATTTACCGGGTATCTTGGTTAGTGAACTGAACTATAAAGTAATTCTTTGGCAAGTCTACAACGTCAAACTTTAAAGTACCCCGCATGGTACGCAGCCCTTCCCTGATCGTGGATAGATTGAATTGCCTTCCCAAGATAGTAATTACCAGCCCATATATAATTCCAAGGCTTGCGCCACTTGTTATATTCCTCTTAAGAAATAGGGATCACTGGGTATATATCCATTAGATTTTTTTATGGAGTCGTTTGGTTCTGACATTTTCCTATAGTTGTGCTTGTAATAACCTTAAATTTTAATTTGAACAAAAATTTTCTCCTAAGGGATATTTTTTTAAAATAAGTTTTTTTAGCAAATTTGATTTGATTTGATTTTATTTTATTTTAAATTATAGGAGAATTTTGGGTCCTTTTTATAATTTTTGTTGGGTCTTTCTTGTAATTTTTTTTTGTTCTTGTCTTGCAATTTTCCCAAATTTCCTTGGTCTGATAGTATTTCTTCGCTTGAAAGAAAGAAAAAAAATAGAGCATTCGCTTTTGTTCTTCACTGACTTTAAGGTCTCATCACCGTCGAACTCCTTCTCTTTACCTTCAGCTTGCTCTTCCTCTCACTGTTGGCCTGTGTTTGGTTGTGCTTGTGCATCTCGGCAGCAGGAAGTGGGAGTCATCAGAATCTGTTCCTTCTTTGCTGTCATCTCTTGTTTATCCGTCCAGGTAGAGCGTCCGTGTGTGTATGTGTGTGTTTAGCTTCAATCCTTCTTGCTTTCCATCTGTTGAATGTTTTGTATCGGTGTATGATTATAAACTAAATTCATCTCCTTTCCTAGTCGCGATTTCTAATTTTCCTCTTCCTTATTTGAGTTGTAGAATAGAGCTTGCTTCCTTCATCAACCTCGACTACGTGCTAATCTTGGACTGTCATCACTGTACTCTAGTTTGAGGTAAATCATTTATCCTCCCTTCTCCCTCTTTGATGACAGCAGCAACACTAAATCATTCCTTCTTTTCTCCAGCCGTCGGGTGCAACCTCTATTCTTCACTGTTGTTGTAATATTTAGGTTTAAGGAGAAATTTCGGTTGATGCTGGAAATGGTCTTATGGTGATGTTGAGCTGATATATAATTGTAGAATTTAATGTTGGGAGTTGTGGAACTTACTTGGATGTGTTCATTTCATAACTTAATTAATGGAAAATGCCTTAAAGGTGTTTGTGGATATGTTTGAAAGAATATATTGATGGAAAGAAAGTAGTTGAATTGTATAGGTGTTTATCTCATAAATTTGTCAATGATAAATACATGCCCTCAAGGTATTTGTAAAAATGTGTGAGGGGAGAATTGGTGAATTGTGGACTGTTAAAGCTTCCATGCCATAGCTTGGAGAAGTATCTATAATTTTAGTTCAAGTTATTAATTGAAAATTTTAAAATACCAAAGTGAAATAAAGAATTACATAGAATGCTTGTTTCACATTTTTAGTCCAAAGGAAGCTTAAGAATAATTAATATAGTTTATTATGATTTATAAATGAATATGAGTCATGAGGGAGTATGAGGATAAATTGAAAGTTGTCAAATAATTTAACTAACTCATGTGTATTTAAAACATAATTTTAACAAGTATTATCTTTAATATTGTTTGGATTGAATTCATATGCCCAGTTAGTGATTGAAAAATTTCTTGATAAATAATATTAGAATTACGATTTATTTGTCAAGAAATCAAGAACACCATTATAATTAAAGTGAAAGGCTAAAAAAAGCATGCTTTAAAATTTTAGGAAAACTATCAGGTAAGTGAGTAGCATTACAAATAAATTTATAGTGAAGTGATTATTCCCTTATGGGTTGTACAACTATCATTGTTAATCCTATTTTTTTTTATATAATTGTCATACTAACTGAAATGTCTTGATTTTACTAATGATTTATATTATTGATACATAATTAATTGGTGAAACATACATATATGATTTATATGCAATGATTCATGTGTAGAGGAAATAATGATAAATTGGGATAATAGAAAATGATGATTGAATGGTGTTGGAAAGAGAAAATTTTGAAATTGTTTTCTTTCTTTATACATGCTTGATTTTATTAAGGAGGACTGAGTTCGGAATGCTGGATGCTAATAATAGTCCTGTTAGTCTTTGGTGTACCATGGTATACCTAGCTAGCAGAGTGCTTATAGGAGGTGCTAGTCCTATATAATGGCCAACACACGTAGAATGGAAGAATGATTATTCGTGAGTATCATACTCACACTTGCTTTCGTGGGCTTCATGCTTGCGCTTGACTCATGGCTCTGTCATACTTGTTTCGTGGCTTTCACCCATGCTTGACTGGTTACTTATCTTCGTGGATTGTGTGTCCACGCTTGATTGGTTATTTACCCTCTTGGATTATGTGTCCATGCATGTTATTCGTTCTAATAAAGCCCTTTTAAATTTAACCTAAAAATTTATAAATTCTCTAATAATTCTCTGATAGTACTCTATCGCACTATACTATTATTGGAAATTTTTATATTTATAGTTAGTAAAAAATTTTAATACATATATGTAATTCTATTAGCATTGTTTAATTTCAAGATCATATTATTGAGAAAAATCATTATTTATTTCTAACTTAAAGATATAATTCATTAAGTCATTTGAAGTTAAATTTATTATTTATTATCTTCATATTTTTTATTATAATTTTAATTAGAATGCTACTCATCAATAATTTCTTTAGTCTTAGATATTGTAGCTGATCCTATACCTTCATAGATCATTAAGGGACCCTTTTGTTTTTTTTTTTTGGAAAAAGAGGAGCCTATTGTAATTATTGTTTTGGTAAAACTATGTATTTTATTTTGTAACTATGGCTTAATGCTCCACGTGCACCATAGTTCACTTCTAATCTTATTTTGTATCATGTAAATTGTTAAATAGAGTTAGTCTTCCTTGCTGATTTGATTAACAGGTTCTATTGTTGTGGATATTTTGGAAGGTCCAAATTATAGGGGAGACGTTATCGAAATTTTCACAAAAACATTTAAACTTTATGAACCTTATTATTATATATAACTTATATATACATATACTTTAGCTTGATTTCTAGTTAATCAAGACTTATGAAATATAAGTTCACCTTATATTTCATACCAATCATACCCTTAATATCGAGGTGTGCTAGTGCTCATCTATAGAAATATCTTCAGTTTCAGAGAAAGAACCACTATTAGCAACACCATTGAAGTTTAATGGGGATTCCTTGTAGGAAGGGGTTTTCAGCACCTCCTTATCGTTAACCTTTTTCAGATTTGGTTTATCAGCCTGAGTGTTCACCATATTCGCGTCAGATGTTTCACCTTCTAAATCTCCCATCTGATCGTCAATGATAAGTTGAAGTGGTTCCTCTGCTTTCTTTCTTTATTTTCCTACCATCGTTACCAGTATCGGAGGGATAGTCCGATAGGGATTTGCGTGGACCAATATCTTCCATGAAAAAAGAAGCAGTTCGTGCACAGACCCAAGAGAGAGACTCACTAGTGTGGTTCTGGGACGAATTTAGTAATCCATAAGATCGAAGAAGCTAATGAACAAAGAGAACTAGAGAGAATGGAAGGAGCTCACATAGATTAGGGCATTCAAAATTCAGATTTTTTTTAATAGGGAAAATCACTATAGAGTCCTATATAACATACTGATACGTGATCTTATTCAATATATGTTGATACTTTTATTTTAAAAATATATAATATGATACGTTTTTGATAGATAGGTGTGTGTTTATATATGTGTAAAAAAATCATATAAATATTAAAAATATAATTTCAGTTCAAAAAATATCCAAACTAGCATACATATATAGTCATTTATAGTAATACCCAACAAAACATAATTATTAATTGTATTTTTATTCTATCTCTACCAATTGCATACTACTTAATCCCTATTAATAGATATAATATCAATATCTTTTCCTTCTAAACTATTATAAGATTACATTTCCACATTTTTATAATTTAGAAATATGTAATCTTTATTCTTTTATTACATCTAAAATTTATTTTTTAAGAAAAATATACAACTTTAAAAACAAATAAAATAGATATTAGTAGTAAAAATTTTAATATCACATCTTTATTAAAATTTAATTTCTTAAAAATTTTCTTGAAGCATTGGCTCTAAAATATTGACTCATAATTTAAAAATATTACACACGTATTGAAGATTTAATTTTTTTCAAAATTTAAAAATAATATTGCAATACTTTATGAGTATATATTAAAAAAGTATTGACATTGAATACAATAATAAAATGGACATGCAAGGTAACTTGAAGTATCTATACTTCGTAGGCTATGTGGTCCCTAAAGACTTGGCTATGAATAAGTTTTTTATGAATGGACCAAAGTAACCCTAATTTAAAGCACTTAGAAATGCTCCCACCAGGCCTCTTCTTTCTTACCCCCCCCCCCCCTCCTCGCAGTCCGCATCGTCCTTCTTCTTCTTCCTCAGGAACTCCTAGACAACTTACCTCCGTTACATATCTGAAACCCAAGCCACTATGAGAATCCACGATGGCTATATGTCAAAGACAAAGTGTTTGGAATCGAACAATATAGTGGCAGTGAGGTTGAAGACAACACCTATGATTTTTTTTTTTTTTTTTGGGAAATTTGAACATTGTTCTTTAATTTCATACATTCTTCCTTGCCACGTATTACTCGCCCTTCCACCAGTCCCCCGCCACCCATCCCAACCTCAGTCGCGTTCTCCGCCACCACCACGTCTACCACTGTGACAGATCTCAAGGATAGTCCCTCTGCCTCGTTCTCGTCGCCACGATATCCTCACTCCGGCCTCCATGTTTAGCACCACTCCCAATTTCAGACACACCATCGTTGTCATTTACTCCCTCAGCGCAGGGAAGTTCACCTAGTAGGGTTTAGTGATCAATTCATAAAAAAATTATTTACAACCAAGTCCCCAGGGATCTCACAACTATGTGTATATTTAGTGGGATTTTTGGGTAATTAAATAATGCTTGTATGGGACTGTCTAGTAATTTTGCCTTTTTCATTGAAAAAAAGAGGTTAGGTTTCACATTTAAAGTAATTATGTTACAGTGAGTATTTGAAATTTTAAAAATAATAAAATTCATTTTGATTTGGACCAAATTCAAAATCATTAGTTTTAATGTACTCTAATAATAGATTTGTTACAAATCCAAATATTTCTTGATCTAAACAAGACATAAGATTATTTGAATACTCCAACAGCTCATATACATAAATACATGTATATTTTAGTTTCATAAAACTTCGTATTTATACTTATAAATATAACATTTAGACCTGATGTACGTTACAAGAGTATCATAGAAAATGCGCTAGACTGCAGAATGCGTACTGTGTAGAGTGAATATGTGGTTTTACACAAAGTTTGCATGGGCTTTGGATTCAAAATGGATTAATTAATTAGTGATTTTTCGGCTTATTATTCTGTTTCTTTGTTTTATTTTAAACGGAGATTTTTTTGGGCGATGATTAATTTATAATTAATTTGGGAATAGATGGCTATGGTCAAGCCCATACAAGGAGAAAATGTTAGACCCTATCTTTGTTAAATCCACAAACCTCGACTAACAAACATTGATCTTACTAGAAGGAACAATGACCATCGAAGCACATGATCTTGGGTCTGAGTTCGTGTAAATGCCAAAAACAATTTTAAGATAACTATCTCCAATTGAGGTGAAATAAAGATTCATTTTTATTACCAATCAATTCGATTCATGAGCATTGCAAGATCGATAATGATATTGCCAGAGATTCTCATTAGGTTTGAACACAACAGGTTTGAACTCTGGAGCTGTATGTCCTGCATCTGCAATAATAATAATAATAATCACCACCACCACCACCACCTCATCCAACTATCCATCCAAATTAATATTCTTCAATACTTTTCTTTTTCTTTTTCATGCCTGGACAGTTGCAAATGTCATTCGATTGGAGTAAGTCCTTGCGTATCTATTACAAAGATAAATTGATTGCAATATAATTAGACAGCAGATAAAAATATATTATTGAAAGATTAAGAAAATAATTAAGCAGTTGTTAGTGCCGCAAGTTATAGAGAAATTTTTTGAGTTAAACGGGGAAAGTTAGAGAGAAATTAACAGTAAAGAAGTTCCATTGCCCCATTTGTTTAAGCTTTTTTCATGATAAAAACATTTATTTTTTGAAAAACATATTTTGCAATATTTTATTATATTTTTTTAAAAATTTTAAAAATAATCAGAATTTTACAAAAAAAAATTCTAATTATTTTGAGAAGCTCCTTTGAGTTTGAGTAGTTTCAAGAAATAATCAACAAAAATCCACCAAGGCATCATAAAATATAATAGGGTTAATAAAACTTTCAATCTCTCAAGTTTATCTCAGTTATCAATTTGGTCTCTCAATTTTAATTTTCATAAATTTAGTCCCTTATGTTTTCTTAAATTATTATCATATAGTCATTTTAAACAAATAAATTGTTAAATTAATCTAATGTATAAAATTTGCTATTGAATTGTCATAAATATATATATATATATATATAAATATATAGATATATATATATATATATATATAGTTAAATGAGAACAAATTAGCTCTCAAATGAATTTAATCTTTATCAATCTAGTCGTTTGCATTGCATGTTATTCTTTTGTTCTTTTTAAAAAAATTTAAGTCTATTTTCTCTTACCTAAATAATTACACTTATTTTTTTATTAATTTATATGGTTTCCATCATATTCCACTATTCATGGTGTGAGTAGATTTTAAAAGTATTATCTTTTTTTAAAAAAATAATAAGGATCAAATCGATAAAAATTGAAGTTAAGAGACCGAATCAATAACTAAGAGTCTCAAAAGACTAAAATTTTAATAATCTTAATCTAAAAATCACTTATAACAATCACTTTTATTATTGTAATCAAACATTAATTAATTTTATCTTTTATAAAATCTTTAAACTATTTCAAAATCACTTTTTTTTTTAATCTTAAACATACATGTCCAACTGTACATATAAAATATATATATATAGTGTGAGCCACACGCGCCCAGCAACTTGGCCGTTGACATGCCATGGCCTCCAGTCATGAATAATTCAAAGATCTGATCCATACTTGTGTTGATAAGAAAGAACACGCCATGTCATGATCCCCACTGTACGTAAACAACAAATTATATTTATGACTCTATCATAACCATATAATTAAAAAACCGACCAGATTCTCTATTTGATACTGATCAGTTGATTAAAACAACGGTACATACACATAAGTAAATTTCTGTTATCAAGACAAAAAAGACTAAAAAGATCGATAATGGTAATGAAATGGCATGAAAAGACATATGGAATTAAATCTGATCGAACCTGAATATCAAGGAACGAGAACTTTTGGCACTGAGATTTAAATGAAAATGAAAGCTGTCATTGATTTCAAACTTAAAAGGCATATTATGATTACAACGCGTCCAGTTTCTTCCAGTTCCCTGCAACGCATGCAATCAGCACATAAAAACAATACCAAAAAAAAATTATTGTGGAGTCTACTTCTTACACTATTGGGGAAAAAAACCAAAAGAAGTTTACAACATATTTGGCTGAACCTCATGAACATGGAGTGCTTTGCGAACGCAACCATTGTTGGCCCAACGTTGAGCTTGCAAATATCCGTGTCTCGGTCACAAAGATCAGGGACAATGTTGAGCAATGACAGAGATTAGACAAAATCAATATATGTGTGTACATTGTCATGGATCCCATATCGAGGAGTCTCACTAGTGCAATAACGTTTATAAGTGTGAATAACTCTCCTTCTTAATGTGCTAGTCTTTTGGATGAGCATTCCTTTTAAAGTTGTCCTCATAATGTTAACTCTTTCAGTAAGAATCCAGTGTCATTGAATGGGTTTCCCACGGAGGGTCTTTATCGGCACAAAACTAAATAAAGTGTTGTGGACTAAAGCCATGATGTTGGCTCTCGAAAAGGTGGTAAGCCTAACAAGTAAAGTTAAGTTTATAAATGTGAGAGGTTTTCCCTCTTAACATGCTAGTATTTTAGAATGAATTCTTTCTTTAAAAGGTGGTTTGGTATGTGAAAATAAATTTTTTAGATAAATTTTTTCCTCTCTCTCTTATTAATAAAGAGTATTTAATGAACTTGATTATATTGGTATATATGAGTACTTTTGTAAAAAAATGTCTTAATTAGTACAAAGAGAATAGTTGGATAGTTATGTTACCTCTTGGAATGATTGAAAATCTCTAAGTCATAACAAGTTATTTGTGTCTATGTTTCTGTACTCTCCTCCACAGTTTTGCTGTAATGACTGTTCTTGTAGAATCAATAATAATTCCAATATGTTAGCATCACAACTTTTTTTAAAACAAAATCATCATTTTAAGAACCTACATACTCATCAATGCATTACCTCGTAAAGTTCATCAGAGATCAGACCATTCCATGAGCAAAAGGGATTGCGTAATTTATTTCGTGCTTTGTTGTCACTGGATTCCCTAGAATGTATCCCTATCCGTAATATATAGAAGTTGAATTTGAAACCATGTCCTTTAATTCTTGAATTATACTGAAAAAATTAACTATTTAGTCCCCATACTTTTAATTTGATTGTAACTGTATATCTAAACTTTAACTCGTTCAAAACTCGGTTTATAAACTTCAAGTAAATACAACTCAATAATATCTATAGTTTTAACTATTTTGCATTAGTTCCTAAGCTTTAATAATAACTCCATGTAGGATCTTAAATTTATAGACTCATGAATAGTATGTGTACCTGAACTCAGATACTTAGTTGATCTCTCAGTAAAGAGAGAGGTGTATAGATTCTTCAGCCTATTTTTCCCTTTAGCCTTACCGATAATGGAGAATGATTGTAAGGGTCGTCAAGGAGACTCAATTTTTTAATACCACTGACGATTAAAAGGATGTAGGTTGCACTCTCTACTCAAATGGGATTATATGTGGCCCAACCTATCATAGAATACACATAGAAATAGGGCAATATCTGTTATGTGCTTCGTATCAAAACATGACTGCTTGTTTAAATGTAAATTAAATATTCCCATTAATCAATTAATATCAACCCACATAACTATTGAGTTTTAACTGAGTCAAAATTATTGAGATTGAGTTGTACAGAGTCAAAATTTAAGAATTAAATTTTAACTAAATTAAAAATATAGGGACATATAAATTAATTTTCTCGATTACATATTATGGCACTAAGCTTGGTCGTTAATGTTAAAGAATTAAAAACAAAGTGGAGATTTATATATAGTTTGAAACCTGGATATTTATTCGTGGTTGGACCCCATTTTCATTCGCTGAAACAGCATGTGCATGTGAATAAATAGTCCTTACTATATTAATGACAAATTAATTAGATGAATAGAATACATAAATTTTGAGTTTTAATTTGTACCATATGAAATTTCTTGAAACAAGGCTGGGATAGGAATGCCAGAATAGGAATCACCAGACAGATACACTTCATGTGATAGGTATTCCGGATGATTGATCAACCACTACAAAAATTAATAGATATGTTATAGCTTATTATTTGAACATTATATTAATATTTGTCATATAATAAAATGTTTTGATATATATAAGATAAATAAAATGTGAAGCAGCTTGGGTGAATATAATGTTCCTTCCTCACAAATTGGTGGGCGTGATGAATTAGGGTCCAATCACTCTGCTCAACAATTTCTTTTGCTTTGGTGTAACTGAAACCTGCTCCAATGGGTAAATCTACAAAGATAATACTATTTACCTGATCAAGTAAAAGCATTTATATAATCAATATGAGTATTGCTATTTTTTTCATAATCAAGTTGGTTGTAATATGTAAATTTTTAACCCATTATTGTCAAGAAGATTTTTTTTAAAAAAATTCCGATCGTCATGTCATATTATTATTCAATTTCAACTTTAAAAGGAGAATGCCATTTGAACCTTAGAAGACAATTCAACGACAATTACATCCTAACAAAATTTAAAAAAAATTGAGTTATAAATATTAATTGAGAAAGTGAAATTGTAAATTCATGAATCTTAATTGACAAAAAAATATTTAAGTTCAAAAAATAACTCTTAATTTGCAATTGCCTGGATCGATATTCACAGCTCATTTTTAAATTTTTTTTGTTAAGTAATTAATTATCATTAAATCAATATTTTGAGTATTAAATATCATTCACTCAACTTAAAATGACATTATTTCACTTGCCATTGGGATTGACACGTCATGAATATACACAACACCGAATCAAAATAAACTATGGGATCTAGAACATAAATGCTATCAAGCTTGCTAATGCCTACACAAATTAACCTAAAAGCAAGTTAGGAATTAATCCAATGCATATGCAAGTAACCTTAGTCCACGATTGTGGCCTCAACACTAGGCTAGGCAAGCTCCCATTGTATTCTTGGTTTACAAATGCAAGAGGACCTACATACAAATAAAAAAAATTATTAATTACTGATCACTTGTGAGAAAACAAATTAAAGGACTTCAACCCCATTTATGATCATCATTTTGATGAATAAGCGGATTGAACTTTAAGAGAATGAAGATGTTGACTATTTCAAAGGCAAGGCCCATCAATCCAAAGCAACCAGGGCCCCCAGATAGCCAAAGAAGGATAGGATCATCTTCATGATTGTTCTCAGACTTGATAAAATAATAGAATGGAAAACTTGCACTTCTTCGGATTCCCCAATTCGCACGTACCCGACCAAGACATGTTTAATTATTATATTACTTTGGGCTTTTTTATAAAAAAAATATAAGTTCTAATTAAAATTTAAGGATAATGAAACTTTTGGTCTCTTAAATTTGTTTTACTTATTGATTAATTTGGTCATTTAAATTTAATTTTTATTAATTTAGTTCCTTACACATTCTTAAATTATCATATTTATTCTTTAAAACTTAAAACAAAAATTAGCTGTCAAATCAATCTAATATGTAAAGTATATTGATGACTTCACATATATGTGTAAGTTAATAAAAATAAATTAGTTCTCAAATCAGTCTGATTTTTATTAATCTAGTCCATTACTGTGCATTTTGTTATTTCGTTCTTTAAAGTTTTTGAGGTTTTTTCCTTACATAAATAATACTTTCACCTTTTTTTATTAACTTACATGGATTTCATCAATATTCCATTAACTGGGATTAGGGAAAAACAAATTATGAATTTGGAATAATGAAATTTCATAATTAGGGCAAACTTGTGACAAACTTGAGAGATCAAATTGATAACTGAGAAAAATTAGTGAAATAAAATTTTCATTATCCTTAAAATTTAAACAACATGGACCTTAAATTATATGATCAAGAGTAATTTAAACTCTAAACTTGTTTTTAGTGTATTTTAACTCTTAAACAATTTCACTTGTGGTGCCAATTTGGCCCTGCGGTTAATTTCAAGTAAATGTCCGTTTCTCTCTCTTTGCATCTCTGTCTCTCTCCTCTCTCTATCTATCTCTCCTCCCTTGCTGCTATTGCCAATCCATTCACAACGGAACTCTCGACCAATGCACAATTGCCGACCCTTTCTTGATCAACAGAACGTTATAAGTCCAAGCAATTTTGCCCCATTGTTCATCTTCTTCATCTTTCCATAGACAATGATGCTCATGCTAGGGTCGGGCTGGCACGTATTAAATTGACAATCAAGGATCTATGCATGCGAGGAAGGGATGTTGTCGACAAAACCACCAATGACATAAATATTACGACCCATGGCATCAGGGGCGGAACCAGTGTGGACTTGGAGTGGGGACAAATTTAAAAAAAAAAAAATCTGTACGTTGGTTATAGTTTTTAAGTTTTTTAAAAACAATCTTGTTATCTGGAAAAAATTCATAAGATAATATCTATAGTTATAAAAAAATTAAAAAAATTATTTCAAGTAAAATAATATATTTTACATATTAGTTAGTTTTAGCAACATATAGAATATATAAAAATTATGTTTATAATGTACTTTTATATTTCTTTAAGTTTTTGTATAGTTAAACAAACATTAACCAATACTATAAGAAATTGAAATAATAAAAAAATAAACTTATTCAATACTTTTTAAATAAAGTTATTTTATACTCCCTCCTACCTACAATATAATTAAGCTATGAAAGAAGACTTATAATATTTTAAAAATTATGTAAATCTTTTCGACTGTACCCTCATATATACTAAATGTACTAACAAAATAAGATATTGTATTCACATGTGTCTGTGTATGTCTATATATATATATATATATATATTAATTTGCACAAGTATAATAGATGAACCCTTGGCCATAACAACCTACTCCCTTGGTATATATCAAATTTCGACAAGTTGGGGGGGCCAAGGCTCCCCTTGAACTACTCCTAGGTCCGCCTCATCATGGTAAAGGCATAAAGGTAGAAATAAGTTAGGTTAAATTAGGCTTTAATTAAATAGGCTTGAACCTATATAGTAAATCAAAAGTTTGAGACTACTATGAAACTTGTATAAGACTTTTTTCACAGCTCAAGCCTAAGCCTAATTAAAGCCTTGCCTGACCTAAAAACCTATTTAAAAGCCTACTTAAAACAATCATTTTAAATAAGCTTGTATTTTAGTTTTAAGCATTTCAAATATACTTTAAAATTATTATAGTGTATAATATATAACCTAATTTATCAATTACAATATATAATAATTGAAAAGAGTTACCAATTATAATACAATATAACAATAAAGTAACAACATTAAGATTAATATATAAATTCAATATGATTGAAAATATAATTAAAAATAAAAAAATAGATTGATTAAAAATCAAATGATGAAATTGATATGTTTATGATATATTACATTACACACACACACAATGTGTGTAAATAGGTCAGTTTGTTAGATTTATAGGGTGGGCTTTGAAAAGATAAGTTTAGCCTATTTAATTAAATAAGCCTGATTAAAGGCCTGAATTTGACTTACATCTATTTAACAAATAGGTTATATTGGGTTTAAAGTAGGCCAAGACTGTCATATAACCACCCCTACATAGGCATATTCGACATAAGAGGTGTTCACGGGAGGTTCGGGTGTGAAGAACTGAGAGTGTTTAGATGGAGAGTGAACCATTAAAGATTACCATCGGGACAACGAGAATGGAGAGCCAGGTACAGAACGTGTTGCGTACAGTGAAGCAGAGAATGAGCATGAAAGATAAGCGATAGGGATAAGTGTTGGGAACGAGGAACGCGAGCTATGCATGCAATTCAAAGTGACATCGTCTGGAAGGGAGGGGACGAGATTTGGCGACAGCGGTTACGAGTCCGTAGCCGAGGACGATGACATTATTGGTGTCAGGAGTGTTGGCTTTGCTTCACGCGCATATTAGATTACTGAAACAAAGAGCAGATGCGATGGGTTTCCTTCTTCGTGCATGTCTTCTGCTTTGGGTTCGCCTTTTCAGAGCAAAAGAGGGGGGAGAGGAGAGGGAGAGGGAGAGAGAGAATTCCGGGGCTGACCTATAAGGGACGTTTACTTGAAATTAACCGTAGGGCCAAATTATCATGAGTGCCATTATTTGGATATTAAAATAAAATGTACCAAAAAAAGAATTTGGGATTCAAATTGCTTTTCAGTATATAATTGAGAGTTCAAGTTGTCACCTAACCCAAATTTAAATATAAATATAAAATATAACTTGTCAGTATAATGATCTAGAATGATAAATAAATGAGATAACTAGGGCAAACTGAAAGGACCAAATTAATGAAAATTATATTAATGGAGCTAAATTGATAACCGAAACAAATTGACAGTGCAAAGATCAAAATGATAAATAAATGAGATACCCTGTTTCAAGGTGAAAAGGAAGAGGTCCATTGAAGCCGGGAAGAAACTCTACTGTTGAACCAGACGCCACAAGTGGAGAGAAAATCTGCAAAAGGAGAACAAATAGAAGCAGTACGATCTGGCAATAAGCATAGAAGATAGATGCATTGTGATTTGAACTCAGCCTCGCCATTTTTTGTGACAAAAAGGCCTCTGTTTATCCAGTTGCCTCTTGAGCTTCTATACTACATATATGTATATCGGAGACATGAACAAGCCAGTAGTTCTAAATTCATTGCATATTTTAAATACACATGCTGTCTCCTTATTCTATAATTCATCGAATTAATTCCTCTGTCCTTTTTCTCTTTCATTTGGCATGCCAACAAATTAATTATTAATTAGTTTACTAATTCTTGTTAGGGAAATTGTTTTAGTAGAGAATCAGTGGTGTTATTACTTCCTTATTGTGCCCTTTCAAAATAAGTTATAATTAATTGGGTTAATTGCATGTGAGAGTATCAAAATCATATCAATGTTGGGATATTTTCAAAATGGAGAGATGTCTTTTGGAAAACTATGTCCTTATAAATTAAGAAGTTATGTCCTTAAATTAAATAATATTTTTATGAAAGGTTATATAGAGAGTTATAGTCACTAAAGTCATGTCTCTCTACTAAAGGCACATTTAAAAGGTTATAAAAAATAAAAGATGTCACTTGGTGAAAGGAAATGTATCTCAAGAAAACTATACATATTAAAAAGATGTTTATTTTCATCAAAAGTCATTATAATAACTCTTGGTTAATATTAATTATTAAACCATGAATCAACATATGGATGTTCATGAATCAACATAAAGTTGATTGGTTTTTATTACTTAAAAGGTACCACTTCAAGACATTATTTTAGTATCTATAAATATCCCTCACCATCATTCATTTGGGACATCTAAAAAAAAAAGGATCATTGATTGAAACTCATTGCCTTTATTTTTTGAGTGCACTAGGGATAAAATAAAATTATCACTTTGTAAAAATTATTGTTGTCTTAAGTGCAAACTATATTAAAGAGTCTTCATTCTATCCTGAAGAAACTTTGCCATCAACCCAATTTGCACTTGAAAACTGGAATAGGTGGAGGCAAATTAAGTATCATATTTAAAAATATAATATATTTTGAGTCTTTCAACATGTAATTACATGATAGTGTTTTCTCCAAAATATCCACAATTAGGGGATGTAATTAATAAAATTTTCTAATTAAAATACCCTATTAAATGAGGATAAACATAAAAAGAGTGGGCAATTTTAAAGATAACTAACTAACTCATTGAAAAAGCAATTATATTTTATTTAAAAATGTCTTATATTATTAAATGGAGCAAGTATATTTAATCACAACCAAACACGATGGAATTGCATTCCATCACAATCACGATGGAGTTGGTTCACTTCCCATCGAATCATCTCCTAGACATTTTAGTCCTCACCATCACCATCGTATCTACCTTCACACGCCCAACATCACTCTTGTCACCATCATCCCCTCCATGAATACATTGAGGGTAACATTGCCATTTTTTTTACTTAAGGATACCATACGCTCTTTATGCGATACTTCGAGTACAAATTCACACACTAACCCCTTTTTTATACCTTCACAACAGCAAACGTCATATATATGATTGGAGTAAGTTCTCCTTTATCTACATCAAATGTAAATAAATTTCTTGTAAGGGTAAATATCATTCATGGAATTATATATGCAGCCTTATAATCAACACATATATTATATACGGACATTCGATCCTATAATTCAATGAGACACACACGCATATATAAAATAATAAAAATAAATTCAATAAAATGAGAGATTTAAGTTAGAACCTTCCCAGCAATTTGGTCATTGACATGTGGTGTTGATATGAAAGGACATACCTTGTCATGATCGCCACGGCAAATAACAGAATTTCATTTATTAAGTTTCCTTTTAAAATAAGATTTAAGTTAGTTTCCTTTTATTTATAAAAAGTTTCGGTGATAATTCATCCAAATTAAAAATTAATTAAAATTAGTTAATATTGCCAATGTAAATTTAAGAACCAAACCAAATCAGATTACATGGTCAACCAGAGCCATTGATGGCTCAGTTTGAACTCAAAAATTGTTTTTATGGTTGAGTCGCCATTGAGTTGAAAATTGAAAAGATTTTTAGAAACCAGATGAGTCTAAATATAAAAAGGGTAATTTAAAAAAAAGAGAAAATTAAAAGGATTTTTGCACATATAGCCAATGTTATAAAATCAAACCAAACAAACAACTCAACATTTATTATATTTTACATTATGTTCGATTTATTATATTTGTCAATGATATACTGTTGTATATCAATGATAAACCCCTTGAAAGTTTTCAATTCAATGATAAACCTCTTGTATTAATTATAAATTTCTTATATATCAAAGATACATTTCTTATATATCAATATAAATCAGTCATATTCCCAAATTTTTAAAAATTTTATCCATATTTTTTGGGCACAAAATTTTTCTCGACTAGTGAGCCAATTTATCCAACTTTAAAATTAGACCATATTGAAAGTCAACTTCATTTTTGAACCTTTTATATTTATATAATATGATTCAAAACCATTTTTCTAAGAATTTGTTGACCATTATAACTTCAAATATTGATACTTTTGAACCTAACTCATGTCTAAGTTAACCAAGATTAATCTATATTTGATAAGTTATAAAATTATAATTTATAATATCATTGATTTATGGTTATATTGTGTTATTTTATTAACAAGACATAATGTGAATTTATTTCTTATACATACATAGATCTCTCATATGCATTTGATATTATTTTTACTTTAATTATTATGTTATATATCTCTCATATGCATTTGATATTATTTTTACTTTAATTATTATGTTATCAGTTTTACATCTTGTCTAGTTTTTAAAAGCCAAGACTCGCTAATCTTTTTGGTTTTACATCCTATCATGTTTTTAAAATATTGATTATTGCCCTTAAAATTATTAGTCTTTGGAAAAAAAATATTACTACCTTAAATAAAAGGAAGAAGGACAATAGAGTCCCAAAATAGAAAATTTACAATAATTAGGTCACCAACAAAATTTTCTGAAAAATAAGTTATAAATATCAATTTAAATAACTGCAAACAAAGATCTTAATTACAAATTGAGAGTTATATTTAGATTTTAAATGTATTTTTTGTAATTAAAACTTCTAAATTTGCAACTATCTGAATCAATATAGTCACAATTGATAGTGCAGAAAATCTTATCAGAGATCTAACAGTCATAAAATTATTGTTTTGGGACTTGAATGTCATTGTCCCTAAATACAATGAATTCTCAAAAACTCTTATTTTGTTTCACCAACCAAAAAATTTCTTATTTAAGATTATACATGCAAATAATATATATTTTCAAATATATATCTCTTCAATTTTATGAATACACACCCAAGATTTGATTTTTCTTCAAACAAATTTTACATCCTCGTGAGAGGTAATCCCGTGTTGATTAGAGAGGCTCATTAGATATCCACCTTTTGAGCATGGCAAGGCATTCGTCCGGTTTGAATTCTGGAGCTGTATGTCCTGCACCCTGCAATTATCGTAATTAAATTAGATGCATAAAATTTATTTTAACTGTAGTTATATTGTATGTTTTATTGAAAACGACAAAGTTACTTTTTTATTTTAATACCTTCATGGTTGCAAATGTCATGTGGTTGGAGTAAGTCCTTGTGTATCTGTTTCACAGATAAATAAATTGAAAACGTAAGAGCAAGTATTATTCTTAGAATTGTGTGTGTGTGTGTGTGGAATAAAAATGAATGCAATAATATGAGAGATTTAATTTAGAAATCTACCCAGCAACTTGGCCATTGACATGCCAAGGCCTCCAATCATCAACAACGGAGTAATTCAAAGATCTAATCCATGCTTGTGTTGCTGAGAAAGGACATACCATATCATGATCGCCACTGCAAACAGCACAATTTCATGCATTAAGTTTTTTTTTTTTTTGGGTTGAAAAGACAGAGATATCATTAATACGAAGTGTCCCAATGCAACTGTAGAAGAGAAAAAGGGAGAAAAAGGATAGAGTCGGAATATAGGCCAGCTCAAACTATATGAGTAACCTATACAAGTTGGAAGGTTATAGCCCATTTGATCCATAAGTTAGCTAATAGGGCCAGAAAAAATCAAATTTAATTTGAGTGAATTTTTTCAGCCCAACGTTATTCAGTTCGACCCATATAATATAATCTTAATCTTACTCATATCCCCAACTTTAAAAAAGAGGTTCTTCATGAGGGGGGAAAAAATCAAACAGATAGGTGGCAGACGGAGGAACTAAATCCTGAAAAGAACACGAAATGATAGGGATTGGGGGTTTGACAAGCCAACCTCGAACGGACAGTCCCTTTAACAAAATGCTTAGCTATTCAATCATTAGCTAAGTAACAAAAACAAGGTTCGCAACTCAGATCCACCACCACCATTGAAGCCAACAACTAAAACACAAGAAGAAGGTAGATCGTCATAATCTGCTATAAACTTTTCGCTAACTAAATTCCCCAAAAAGATGATAAAACTCCATAGCAACAAAGCAGCCAGCAAGTCCAAAGTTTATTTTCTGGAGGTACCCATCTCATGTCGTACGTCCTTTGGTCTTCGTCCACTAAGCCTCATTGGATCAACACAACCATGGTAAAAAACACACCACCAAAACACATATACCACCTGAACTCATGCATTATATAGCAAAGCCTATTTGATCTAATCTGTCTCGTGTCTCATGTCGAAAAATGAAAGGAATTGATTTTTTGTCTCAAAAATCATCTCCCCGTTCAGGATTGAGATGAGACTGGAACTTCTGGATAAAAGAGACAAAATGTGGAAAAGAGACCAAATAACAACATTTACTAAATTATGTAACTTGCTAAGTCCAAAACCAAAATAAAATAAGTACATACTGCAACTACAATTTAAAGTGAAAAAAAATACATGCTCTAGCTCTAACTGAATAGATAAAGTATTAAATATTAATAAAATAAAATAAAAATATAATAATATATTTGGATTGGGACAAAATGTTCTGATAGTGATCCTATGTCCCATTTCAAACATATTTTTGTTTTGTCCCACAAAGTCCCATCTTGTGTGTTTTCGAAGGTGGGATGAACTTGTTTTGGGATGAACTTGTCTCAACATAATTAGGACAAAACTAGCTCGAACAGGACACAGGCGTAACTAAAATAAACATATTATTCATTGAGTTTAGGTGATAATTTGTACAAATCAAGCAAATTAATGGAAATTAATTGTTGTTCTCAATTTTATTACATCCTTTTAAAGAATACTACTACCTTAAATACAATGAATTGTGACACAATCTTACTAATGTGTCTCAATCCCTCTCTACTATAATTACTCATTATTATCCATACCAACGGCAAAAAAATTTATCACTTGTTTCATGGAATTGACAATAATTTACAGATGGGACTATGAATAGATTTCATAAAGTGGCTTATAATTGAGAATAGAGAGCAATAGAAAACCCTAACCTGTATATCAAAGAACGATAACCCTTTGCGCTGAGATTTGCATGAATATAAAAGCTGCTATTAATTCCATATTTATAATTTATATCGCTATTACAACGCTTCCAACATCCTACGGTTCCCTGCAAACACATAAAGTCAGCCAAATGAAGACAATAAATGATTTCAATAGAACCTACATGGATTTCCTGCATTTACAAGAATGAATATATAATTATGAATAAATAACCTTTTATAAGAGATTATGGAAAAACTCAAGATATGGCTATGTGATTGCACCTTTCGAACATGGAGTGCTTTTCGAACGTGATCATTATTAGCCCAATATGTTTCTTGAGTATATCCTAGTCGCTATTACAGGGAAAATGAATGATGTTAAACAATATTAAATATGGAGAGGACCTATGTTAAACATTAATATTAATTAATGAGTAGCAAAAACATTATCATAGAATTAATAAGCGAGCTCTCACAAACGTACATTGTCTATGGATTGAAAAATTTCCTACTCCCCTTGATTTTTTTTTTAAAAAAGAAGCAGTCCTCAGTGAAAAATCAAAAGACACTTCAGTTTTTCTATGAAACCTATAAAATTCACTACGAGTATAATTGAAGGCGTAAAAGGATAAGTCATTTTCCTTAAACCTAACATGTCCAATAAAAATTAAAATAATTCCTTCTAGTCCAAATTATGGGGAAAAATACTTTCTCCTCATTTGTGATAATAAAATTTTTAGGTGTGCCAGAGACACAAAGTCTCAATATAAACAAGGTTACAAGCTTCTCTACCTCTGTTTGCCCATATGGAAAGGTGTAACAAATAATAACAAGAAAGTAGTTTGATTTGTCATATAAAGCTATAGAATTATAGAACTAAAAGAAGATTGAAAAGAGAAACTAAATCCTAAGTATAAGGTAATATAAAAAAAGTTGAGTAACAAAGTGTCCAAATTGTGTCCCGTTCGTCTTTAATTTGTTCCCTATTTATATTGTACATTTGAGGTTGTTATGTCTGCAAAACCAAGAGCCCTGATACTTTGAGCTAAAATATCTGCTCCTGCTAGGCATAGTCTCCCAAGATTCAAGGTACATCCAAGTAATGGTCACACATTCAAATAACGATCCCCCTAAACTTAGTCGCACCAAGTCTTAAGGGTCACGTTTCTTTGATGACTAAATACTTAATTACTTAGCCTGGGAGTTCTCCTTTTAAATGAATTGGACCTTGTCTTAGATGATGGCTTACTGGGCATGATGTCTCCTCTTTCATTTTTGAACTATTATCAAATGTCACTTCATTTTAGGCTCAAACACTCTCTATGCTTGATTCAAAATATAAGGCAAAAATGTAGTGTTTATATTTTCTCCCAGTCCTGCCACTCCTTTATTTATTGTTAGTCTTATTACGTTTTTGGGAATTGGGCATTTTGTTTTCGATGGCTTATTCTGCTAGACACTTTACTTCATTGGTGGCATTAATTTTGATGAAGCGCAAAATTAGAAGTCAAATGTTTTTCTACAAGTTTAAGGAAACTAATAACTACTAATCATTAAGAATCACAAAGTTGTTACCTTTGCTTTATACTACTCCTTCCGAAATATAATATAAATCATAGTTAATTAATATACATTTATAGAAAAAGGTTGATTAAAATCTTGTTTTCCTAAAAATTTGACTTATTTAAAACAACCTCATTAATTACTCAATGAAATAAGTGTATAATTGAAAAAAAATAGATATAACACATACCCAATGTCCAATATATTTGGACCAAGCAAATCTTCTAGAAAATAACTTATATTCATAGATAGAGAGAGAGATTTTTCGGTCTTGTTTATAAGTTACGTTTTTAATTTTTATCATAAATTTTTTCTTTTACCTTCGATTAAATGTTGGTGAAAGAAAGTATTTCCTCCATCCTAAATTATAAGAAACTTTTGAAAAAAAAAATTGGCATCCCAAAATATAAGACATTTTAATAAAAATAAGATTTTATTAATTATATTTTTCAATATTACCCTTCTCATATATCCTTTTTAATATTATTTCACTAATAGAGTATTAAATAAAGAGTATTTTTGAAAGTTCATAGTTTTTGTCTTAAAAAAATAAGGTTATAAAGTGTTTTTAATGAGATTTATTAGTACATATAATTCTATCTAAAAATGTCTTATAATTTAGAAAGAAGCGGTTATATGCTATTAAAGTATATATATTTAATAGGGACAAAATTAAAAATTTATTAAATTTTTAGACAAGATAAATGAGTTTTAAGATTTTTTTTTTCCAGTAAAGTATGTTGATAGTTACTTATATTCAAGACCGGATGAGTAACATATATATATATATATATATATAGATATATTTTCTCATATAGATTGTATTGGTGGAGAGGAACTATATTAATATGCAAAAGAGTTACCCGACATTTTGATGGAAAATTATTGGCCTTCACTTTCTGGGTTAGAGATCTCTTCATCAAGGAATTTCTTGGTGACAGCACACGCAGATTATCATAACCACAAAAGGCAGGTTCCAAAATCATAGCATGGTCGATTTCTGCTGTTAACTGGAAAGCCAAAGACACATTAAAGCATGAAAAATTATCGAATGAATTTTATTTTTTTTTAAAAAATTGTGAGAACAATCCATATTGGTTAATTACCTCTTGGAATAACTGGAAATCTCTGAGACATAACAAGTTCTTGGGGTCCATGTTTGCGTATTGTGCTTTACAATTTTTCTGTAATGACTGTTCTTGCAAAGCCAACAATCAAATTTATTGATTCGATAAATCATCACATGAACATACATACATGTTTTACCCCCCCCGAAAAAAAAAGGAGAAAACACACACACACACACTAACCAGGGCATTATGATATGAATTACCTCGTGAAGTTCATCAGAGATCAATCCCATTCCATGAGCAAATGTAATTTGATAGTTTACTTCAAGTCTTGTTGTTATCGGATTCCCAAGTATGTATCCCTATAATAAGACAAAACTTATGTCTCATAATCTCGATCCATTTTTGTGAAAAAAAAAAATGGAAATTTAACCTGGATATTTATCAAAGGCTGGACCCCATTTTCATTTCCTGCAATAATCATAGAATAATTCAACCATTAGATCTAGCATCCATGCCAACACATACTGTGTATGTGTCCATATATATGATCTGTCATGAGTGCAAATCTAAAGAGAAAGCTTATCCTAAAAGATTAGCCTATTAAGTAAGAAAGTCCCTCATACTTATAAATACCACTTTACAAGTAAGATTCCCTGTGTGAGATTCATAACAATGCTACCCCATTCACGAGTCAACATCCAGCTCTTACCAATTAGAATCCTCAATGAATAGTCCTTTTTGTGATGGCAGCTTCTCAATGAAAACACTAATATTATGAATATAAACTTAAAAGAAGAGCTCATCCCTTATTGGATGGAAGAATCTCTTACACCTATAAATCTCACTTCACTTGTGAGGTCATGAGTCCCACGTTGAGGAATCCAAGTTAATTAACACTCTCCATTTCAAAATAATTATGATTCCTTGGGTAATTTTCAAGAACACATTAAGTATATTTTAGTATTTTTACCCTTTATAAATGAGAAACATTTAATTTAAGTCATCACAATAGAAACGTACTTTAGCACTCCTCCATTAAAAAAATGAAAGATATTTTTAATTAAATGACAACCCCAATAAATTAGTTATTTGTCTTTATCCAATATTGTTTTTCCTGTTTGCCCTTATTTAATAGGATGTCTCATTTAAAGGTGAATAATTGAGTTGTTTGTTTATTAGGGGTATTTTTGAAAAAAAATCAATAATTGCACCTTTTTTTTGGCTAAACATCAATTACACATTGGAAAAATAAAATATCTTATATGTTTGAACATCTAATTTAAAAAATACCTTATATTTTTTAACAGAGAGCTATGAAGCACCAATATTTCAAATTATCTTATCGGTATCAATATCATATCCGATATCAATATTTGTCAATAATTCTACGATATATCTCCATATAGTATCAAAATATTATTTTTTTTAATTTTTGATACATATGTAATACTTCTAAATTGTAAGTTAATATTTTAAAGTTAATACTTTGAGACTATTTTAAAAAATTAAATTTTCTTAAATATTGCAATATTAATTTTTTCATTTCTAATATATTACTATAATTTGGTTTTAAAGTCAAAGATTAGATTTTCCTTAACAAAATAATTTTTAGATATAATAAAAGGATAAAATTATATTTTTAAATTATAAAAATGTAGGAATGTAATCTCTTGACATATAAACCTTAAGTATGGAACTATTAGCAGAGACTAGATGGTAGGCAATTAGATAGCAATAGAATAAAAAGTATAATTAATGGTTATGTTTTGATTGGTATTACTATAAAGAATTATATATGTATGCTAGGTTGTATATTTTTTAAATTAAAATTATATTTTTAATCTTTATATGATTTTTTTATAAATATACTTGCACACATCAGAAATGTATTGTATCCTATATTTTTTTAAAATAAAAGTATCAACTTATTGTGTATCAGTATCTATGCAACATAGACTGAGAGTAAAATATAATTGTATTTTGTATAATTATTTATGTTTAGACTATTTATTAGCTTTCTTAATTTATGTACACAACTTTTGAAGTGACAAGATTATTTTGGAACGGATGGAGGAACATATGGAAACTCAATTTGGTAGAGATCAAACACACAGTAAATAGTACAGAACAAATTATGAAGTGTTATCATACCATATGAAATTTCTTGAACGAAGGCTGGGATATGAATGCCAGCATAGGAGTCCCCACACACATACACCTTATGCGATAAGTATTCTGGATGATCCATTAGCCACTACAAAAATTAGTGCTTATCAGCATATGTTATAAAATAATTATTAAAGGATAAATTATGCTTCTTCCCTCTGTCCTAATTTGGATTTTCATTTTGTCCCTAGATATATATGTCATGTTTCATATTTTAAGATATAATTATTTCTTATTTTCAATACTGTATCTGTATTATGGAGAGCGTTAAGTAGTAATTAAGATTTAAAATAGTACGACAATCAATGCATAACAAAACTAGAAAGAAAATTCTTACATGATACATAGATTGCATTTTCCATGATATATATATATATATATATGTATATGTATATGTATATGTATTATTTCATAGGACAAGTAAATAGGATCGGAGAATTGACTTTCCTAAATTTTGTGGTACATGCTAATATTATGTAATCTTTGATTGAAATAATAAAAATTTATTAACATGAGTACATGACTTATAAATAAAACGAAAAAAATTAGTTTCTGTCTTTTTTTTAATAAATAGGACTAAAAAGAGTATCCCAATATTTTTTTATTTGTTAAACCCAAATTACACAGAGGACATTAATGGCAAAGTCTGTAATTTTTTGATTATATATAAATTTTTTTTGTAATTATAATATGGTAAGATTTATGTGCTTAGCCTTAGAGAAATTAGGAGAAATTCTTGTATGGATCTAGTGGACCTCATAATTCATACTCCATCTAATAAAAATATAATATTTAGATGATATTAAATATAAATTGATTATGCCATTAGGAATAAAAGAGAAAGGAAATGCCAAAAAAATTAAATAAGTATTTTATTGTAAGAATAAATTCATCAAAACTAATGACACATAAGATTTATTTTATTGAACCAGTACAATTTCATTGGATGGCGGAGCATGGATGACATAATGTACCAAGTCATTAGCCTTAATTATATACTTAATATATTTAATTATATCTAATCAAATCATGACAAGTGAATTTTAATGTGTTAATTAAATTAATAACAAGAATTTATTATAGAATAAATAATCTATAAAATATGCATGTATCTTAATTTAATTGGAAACTAGCACTACATAAATTAAAATTAAGTACATAATAAGTTTTCCGCTTTAGTATTTTAATGTGTACCCAGCTTAACTACCACCTCATCTCATCCTTATTATTACCTGAGCAAGCTGAGTCTCGAGTGGAATCCTTTGAACTATTCTAATAGATCATCACCAAATGAATTATTTGATTGGTAAGCTTTGATGATAACACGTTAAATAAAATAACTAAAAGCAGGTCATCATTGTTGACAATTAAAAAAAAATGAGTTAGGAAGAATGTACCTTTCTTAGAAACTGATAAGCATGGTGAGCTACAACCCAGTCACCTGATTGATTAGCAGCTTCTGTTTTGGCGTATGAGAACCCTGCTCCAACGGGCAAATCTGGAAAAATTATACTCGCTGCCTAATCAACCAAAAAATTTTAATTTAAAAAGCACCCCATTGAAAAATAAAAAAGATTGAAAGACATTTTGGCCCCTCAATTATTTCCTCATGAATGTCTGATATCCTAAATCCTTCTTTTTTTTTAACAATTTAATATGCTAAACTTATATTTGATACATGGGACACTCTGCCGTTAAAAATTAACTTTAATGGTTAGTTAACCTAGAAAATTACAAAAATGATTGCAATAATTATCGAAAAATACCCAAAAAATTACAGATAAAAACCATATAAAAAATTAATATCAATTAAGCCCTAAAATAAAGAAAACAAATATAATAATATTTAATTATTTATTGATATTGTTGCCAATGATTGTGATCCATTAATTACCCAATATCCTGATATTTAAATATAATTTAGGAGATTTAATTTGTATTAATTTTTTTAGAAAGTACTTATGAGTAATTTTTTTGGTCTTTTTATATAATTTTGAGATTACTTTTTGTAATTTTATAAATTAATTAATAGTCAAAGTTAACTTTTTAATAACAATCTTTGCACCATTTTTAAATATTGAAAGGAGAAATTGTACCACATATAATTTAAGACATCAAATGCTCTTAAACGAATAGTTGAGGAAAAAAATGTTTTTTAACCCAAAATAAAAAAATATGAAAAGATTATAAATAGGTCCTAACTAATAAATTAATCACTTTCTCAATTTTATTTACATGTCAAATTTGTGTATTTATTAGTTTTCTTTTTTTGTCAGATTTAAAAGTAGTTATAACTAAACTTAATTTGTCTATTGGAAACATATCACATTTTCAACATTTATATATTCTGGACGTGAATTAAAAAATATTTCACTTTTTGGTACAGATAAAATAAATACTTCTTCCATTAAAAAATATCTTTTAAAGAGTTAGATGTTTAAAAATGTATGATATTTTTAATTTTTTTAAATATAATCATTATTTTTAAAAAAATAATATCTCTATTAATGAATAACTTTATATTTATTATAAATATGTAATGGAGATAAATATAAAAAAATTAATTTAAAAATAAATGATTATTTTATTAAAAGTAATATTTAATTAAAAATATTTTATAATTTTAAACAGAAGAGTATGTTTTTAAATATTTGGACGATATACACGGGGTGTTGCCTTGGTGAGATAAGGACATGATTTCTGACGAGCGATAAATAAAAGTAATTAGCAATTTTATTTGAAAATAAATAAATATAAATATAATATGACCTTGGTCCATGATTGAGGCCTCAAGACTAGGCTAGGCAAGCTCCCATTGTACTCCTGGTCTACAAATGCAATTGGACCTACATTATTGATAAATGACACTTGTCACTGCTGATTCGATCTTGATTTCCAGAAACTAGAACTAATAATAGTTAAATATTTATAAACAGGAAAATTAATCAAATTACATGGATAAGTATTTAATTAATTAGTTTAGTTACGTTTAGTAGTTTACCTATTTCACTGGCAAGTCCCACAAATGAAGTGCATCCAGGACCACCAGAAAACCAAATCAAGAGTGGGTCTTCTTGAGGATTGTTCTCTGACTCTATAAAATAATAGAAAACCTCTACTTCTGATGATTCTCCCACTCCCACGTACCTGACAAAATATAATTAGTGATTAATTTAATTGTCAAACTTGAGCTAGAAATGGTCCTTTTTTTAATTTTTGGTTAATACAAGGCTACCGGTAAAAAATTCATGCAAAAAGACAATAGATCTAGCGAGTCATGTCATAATACACAAGGTTTTTACACTCAAGCAAAAAAAATATAAAATATTTTATTATCTAAACTATCACGCGTCACCTTATGAACAAGCTAATTGACATATTGATTTACTTCTTTACATATACGTTTGAACGTTAAAAACCTACTTTGCCTGCAAGTTTTGGCACCATCGTTCCACACAAACTGAAATTATTTACTTCCTCTATTTAGTATTACAAATCATTCTTAACTATTTTTATACTCTCGTAAATTAATTAATTAAGCAATTAATTGCTTTTACAATAACACATTTTTTATTTATCATTATCTAATAAATTTTCTCAATTAGTAAACTATTAATTACATCATAATTACTCCCTCTGTTCCTATATATAACGTATTTTTTAAAAGCTTATTTTATCCCTAAATATAAAAGGTAGCAATGATTTTTTGAATAATTAAATAATTTTGCCTTTCTCTTAAAAAATGAAATAGATCATTAAATGTATGTTTTTCCTACCACCATCATAATATTAATTATGATATTATTAGGGGTAAAATTAAAAAATTATTATTTTTTATGTGACTTCAACTAAATAACAAGCTTTTATTGGTATGCAAGATTCGATTAAAAATATTTTATATATAAGAATGGAGGGAGTATACCCTTATTAAATGTTATACATGAATGCCTTAATAATGTTTAAGTTTATTAACGGACTCATAACACACTCTAAATCTTTTACGTCGCTATTGGCACAATTGAATGATTTCAAAGTGTAGTAGAGTTAGAGGTTGGGGGGGGGGGGAGAGAGTTGTAGTATCAAAGGCACAATTAAATGATTTTTGTTTTATTATAAACTAAAAATTATAGTTTTCTTAAAATTATCTTAACACACAAACGTTATACACACACACACGCAAAATATCCAAATTACACTCTTGTACAAGTTAAAATCAATTATATACGTAAAATTATGGTTATTCAACTTTTTTAGACCACTATTCAACTTTTTTAATTTAACTTTTCAATTATACTTTTTTAATAAAATATCCAAAAATTATATTAACTCACAGATAATGTTTTTTGGTTCATAAATAATTTTGACATGATATAGAGATGTTTGAATTTTTTTAAAAAAGATAGTTTCATAATTGATTTTGGTATATATAATAAGTATTGGTATATTTTTTGAGAAACTGGTGTGTTTGGATTTCAGTTGGATAAAAATAATTAAAAATTTAATTAGCATGATTGATCTTAATTGTAATTGATTATATTATAATGTGATCATGTTTGAATTTATTTTCTAAAATTAATTTTGATAAAATTAAAGATGTCTAGATGATTTTAATCAAATTAATTTCATGTATTTAAATTATCAAAAATGAAATGAGTTTTATATTGTAAATATATTAATTTTTTATTTATTTAACAGATATATATTAATTATTTTGTGCAACTATTTAACACGCTATATAATCATCAACAATATAAATTTTATTATTAATAAAGTATATTAAACAAATCAACAGATACTATAGCAATATTAAAAAAGAAATTGATCAATACCCGCGAAACATAAAAGAGGGGGTAAGCATTTAAAATATAATATATATATATATATATATATATGTATGTATGTATGTATGTATGCACTCCCTCCGGTCCTATTTATAAGTCATTTCTACCAACCTCATCAATACCAATATAATAAAAGTATAAGGAATAAAAGTAAGTAAAATTTCAAACATGCCCCTATATAACAAATCTAAAAAGTAATGTCCCGTTACTTTTTCTCTCTCATGAAGGGTAATTTTAAAAACTTTTCAAATATTACCTAAAAAGACGATCGTGATTTATAAATGAGACCAAATACATCTTCTAAAATTGGACTTATAAATGGGACTGGAGGGAGTATGTATCTTTGAAAACTTATGCACAGATCCATATGCATATTCACGAGCGACAGCTTCAAATTTCTGACCACAATTAATGCCCTAACAAATATAATTGATATGCAAAAGCCAAAAAAACAACTCAGGGGGTGATGATGGAAAATATAGGGTCATATGAAAAATTAAATAAAAATGTTGACAATGAAAATTGTTACCAAAAAAAAAAAAGTAAATGATCCATGGCATTATGGCTTTTAAAAGTAAAAGTAGTATTTGCTTAGTTTTCTTGATGGAACGTTCGCATTCGCTGTTCATCAGCTCATCAGCCCAAATTAAAGCTGATTTGGGCTCTTCAATTTATTTTAAAAATGATCTGGTTCATTTTAAATTAAATTTAGCTATTTTTAATATTGAATTTCATTAAAATAAAAATAATAAAATTATTAAAAAATTAATATTAAATCTATACTATTCAGAACATATCTAAATAATTAAATTATAAAAAATATAAATTTTTTAATAATCAAAATTATAAAAATTTTAATATTAAATTAAATCATTCAAATTAAATTTGTACTGCCCAAATCATATTTGAATAATTAATTTGTAAAATTACTCATTTGTACTTGTTAGATTAATGATAAACATAATAAAAATAAAAATCTTTAAGCCTAAACAATCAAGATCTCATCAATGGTGATGAGTAATTTAGTGTTCATTTCCAAATGAGTACCGAAAACAGCTTAGAATTTAATATTAATTTTTTATAAATTTTTATTTTAATAAATATAATATTAAAAATATCTAAAAATTAATTTATAATTAACAGTAAAAATTGAAATAAATTGAAAGCTTAGATAAGCTTTTGGCTGATGAGCTTGATGAAGGCGGTTTGCCATGCATGTTTGGTTGATAGCCTCCCAATGGAAGACTACTATTTATGACCTTCCAAACACACAAGAAGGTTAACTTCTCTCACATTCTTTCTTTTCTTGGAACTCTTCTCTTTCTACAGACATGGAATCGTTTCGCCATAAACGACTTAAAATTTAAGCAGTTATAGAGTGTGTGTGTGTGTGTGTGTGTGTGTGTGTGTGTGTGTGTGTGTGAACAAGCTAATTGAGGTGCAAGAATAGGAGACGATGAGATACCCAGTTTGGAGTTGAAAGGGAAGGCGTCCATGGAAGCCTGGAAGAAACTCGAGAGTTGAACGGCAAGTAACAGGTTGAGGCCAAATCTGTGAAAGGAGAGCCCAGAGAAGCACCGTAATATTGATGTTGGAATACCCATAGAAGACAGAATCACTGTGTTTGGAGCTCACCCTCGCCATCGATATGTGTGTTTGCAGTTCTGATTCACTGCCTTTAAATATCTGCAGAATTGAATGAGAGTAGTTCGAGGTGGGGTCCCTCAAGGGGAATAAATATGTTCAAGGTCCAAAGTTTTTTGCAGGTCTAAGGTCTTTATATGGAATTAAATTTCTTGGCTCAATTACTAAATGCCATTGATTTATTAAAAAAAACTTACCCCCACCGCCACCGTCGAGGAATTCAAATGGTGATCAACTATACATGCCAAGGAATTAAAGGGTTTGAACCCATCATTCGTTGGTTGTCCAATCCCACTATTCAACCACCAAATCGTTTAAGATAAATATTATTCTTCTGCTTTTATTTATAAGGTACTTCTAACATATTTTATTATAATTAAAAAAAATTTAAAATTTATTAACTCTATTTAAAAATTTAATAATTTTTTAATTTTATCTCTATTAAATATATATATATATATTTTAACAATACATTTTCTCTTTTTAAAATTTAATGGAGGTCAAATGGAGTCATATATTGGTTGTCCAGTCCTATTATTCAACCACCAAATCATTTAAGATATGTATTACTCCTCTCGTCCTATTTACAAAATATTTTTAACATGTTTTATGATAACTAAAACAAACTTTAAAACTCATTAATTCTATCTAAAAATTTAATAATTTTTTAATTTTATCCCTGTTAAATATATATACTTTAATAATGTATTTTTTTTCTTCAACATTCAATGAAAGTTAAATAAAAAAATTAACAATAAAAATTTAATGAAATAATTTATAAATAAAACAAAAATAGGAGCAGAGAGAGTACTATTGTAAAGTAATATATATTATAAATTTCATTTTTAAGCACTTATATGAGTTGTTATTAACATTGGAACAATAACTTGTTAATATTTAAGAAATAAGTTGTCAATTTCTAAATACCAACTCGTTCAATTTTTAACAAGTTGTTCCTCAAATATATTGATAAGTCACAATTTATCAAGATTATGTTAAATAAACAAATACATATTATAAATTAAGTTCTATTGGTGGGAATTTAAACAAATTAAATAATTAATGTTGCATTTGTTGTGCCAACCTCCTCCACCTCCACAAAACTAACAGCCACATGTCCAACAACAAATGAGCCCCATGAGACTATCAAAAACTGATGATTGTGTGATATGTAATGTTAGGAGAAATTTGCTATATTTTTATTATTTTAAGGGTGAAAATATAACGGCAAAGAGTTTAGAATATTAAGTATTTCTGAAAGAATAATTTAAAGATAAAAATACACCTTAATTAAAAAAATACAAATAAATAATTAGATAAATTGATCCATTAGTAGAAAAAAGATCTTGTATATAAAAAATATGGATCAAATTTTTTAAAAATTTGAGAATATAGCTAATTCATATTGATATATAAGAGATTTATTATTTATATACAATGAATTTATTATTAAAAATTTAAAAATTTATAAAAAAAATTATTATTAATATATAATGATATATTATTAATAAATATAATAAATCAACAATCATGTAAAATATAATAAATTTTGGGGTGTTTAATTTGAACATTATACACAGTTTTAACTATGGAATATACTTAAGCATAGGAAAATGTGAAATTTAATTTCCTCTATCAAAAAATAAAATTAGAAATTTCCTATTACTGTCAGAACTTAGAAGAGGCTGGCTTTGAAACATTGACATTATGGCCGAATACGGATCATGCCCAGTGGGAAACCCTACAGTGGATGGGAAGTGAAAAATCTTGATCATGAATTTTTATCCAATGGTTAATAAAAATAAATGTATAAAATATTTTTTATTTACAAATGCACAATCACATTTTATCTAAAATAAAAATTTATAAAAAATGTAATATTTTTAATAAGTATGTAATAATTAATTTGGATAATATAGATTTTATTTGGATAGTCCAATTTAATATCATTTCTTATTTTTTATAAATTAACTATCTAAATATATTCTGGAGTCTGCATAGTGTATAGCTAATATTAAATTTTTTTATAATCCTTATAATTTTTTTATTTTGATAAATATAATATTAAAAATAAAGATAATATTTCTAGCACTTTCCAAAAAAATATTTTAAAAAAATTACAAGTTAAAATTTTAAATATGAATCAAAATAAAATCTAAACTGTTCAGAGCACATCTGGATAATCAACTTATAAAAAATAAGAAATTATAAATAGCTAAATTATCTAGATAAAATCTATACTCCCTCCGTTTAAAAATGTAAGACATTTTTAATTGAATCTCACCCTTCAATAAAGTAATTATCTATTTTTCAACTAATTCTATCTTTTTATATTTATTCCTATTAAACACTCTACAATAAATATAAATTATTATTAATAGGAGCACTTTTTAAAAAAAAAAGCAATGATTACACTTCGAAAGATTAAAAATATAGACATTCAACTTCTTAAAAAAATATTTTATATTTATAAACGGAATGAGTATTATCCAAGTAATTATTAACAGACTCATTAAAAATATTATATTGTTTATAAATTTTTATTTTAAATAAAACGTGATTTTGTATTTATAAATAAAAACTTTTTTATACAGCTATTTATTACTAATCATTAAATAAGAATTTATGGTTAAGATTTTTTACCTTGCATCCGCCACACGGTTTTTTCTACACATGATCCATATCCCATTATCGCCATATCTTCTTGATCGCAAATTGTCAGGATTGGGCAGACGTTGGCATTGATTATGGCCATAAAATCAATATAATATTTACCCATAATAATATATATCTAGAACTGGTGATTCAATTGAGCCAGGTAGGCTACTCCAAAAAAATTCGAAAAATTTTTAGAATCAAATTTGAACTCGAGCAAACCCAAATAAATTCAATTAAGTCTAAATCCGAATAGACTTAGCCCTAATACAAATTTTTTTATTATTAATAAAATAAAATTAACCTAGCTTTTACTTAGCATTCACAAACTGCCTCTGAGACCCATTGTTTGCACATTTCAAACTCCTACAAAATTCCAATGTCCTAATGACTGTTTGTTTTGAATAATTCTTAAAAATAATAAGGAAAAATAAATACAAGAGGTTACTTAATATGCTTTCATTTTTACTTTTCATTGTTTGGTCTTACTTTAATAAGGATAGAAAAAGGGTGTTGTAGCATTATGTTGCTTGAAAATTGAAATTTTGGCTTAAAAAAAAAAATAAAATAAAATAATATTTAACAATTGGGTATTTGGGACAATTCAAATAACCCGAAAAGCTTGAAATATTAAGGTTGAGTTTGACTATATAAGTTTTTTTTATATATTTAAGGTATTTTTTATCAAGCTTGACCTGAAGAAACCTTGGCTACCCAAATTATTGCCACTACGTGGAGAAAACTTACATACTTAATTTGATATATTTAATATATTTTTAAAATTAAATTAAATAAATTTAAAATGTTAAAAATATTAATAATAAGAGTTTTCCATAAATAAATAATATATAAAAATTTACATGTCTTCATTTAATTAGAAATAAAAATCGAGGAAGCCTTTGATTAATGGATTTAAATTTAAATTTAAAATTTAAAATTTTACATTAAAGTTTATGTATTCAAAATTTTTTGTTTGGATAGTACAGAAATTTTTAAAGATATGTAGAGAGACAAGCATTCAATATAGAAATAGAAAATTAGGAGTGACGAGCTTGCCTTTATTTCTTAATTAGTAAGAGATAAAGATGAGAGATGAGAGTAACAGAGACACTGATACTGACTATGTGAAGAGCATGAGAGAGTCAGAGTATAGAAATAACTAAGATCTATAAAGAATTTAAAATTATAAAAAAATTATAATAAAATATTGAGTTAAATTTATATCAAATTCAAATTTATAGACTTTTTTGTATCCAAATGGGGATTTGGTTCATATTCAAATTTAAATTCTCATATATCTAAATGCAACATTATATATATATATATAATTCTTTTGCATAACGCACAGTTGTGACTGATGACATTATGATAATTGGACAAACAAATTGTATGAGGTCCTAATTATGTTATGAATAGTGACAAATCCAAAACAAAGTCGGGAAAACGGATTACAATTGATAGGCTGCACCTTTAAACTCATTTTTATAAAAGGTTCGGTGTCAAAAAATCAAATATTGTTAGTATAATCAAGTTTCTGGGCCTAACCTGTAAAAACAGGCTTGAACAGCCCATTTATCTCCTTTTTTGTTTTACTCTTAACAAATAAAATGCTTTTATTTTTAAAGAGCATTAGAATCTTCTTACTCTAATTAATTGAATAAAAATATATTAAATATATAATGTTAAGTACTTAAGTTTTTTTCATTTTTAAATTAAATGTACACTTTAGAATATATTTTTAATTTTAAAAATTAAATTTATATTATTTATTTTTAATTTTTGAATATTATAATTTATATTTTAGAGAAAAAATATATAATATTATATATAAAAATTGATTTTTAAAAATTAAATGTTTAAAATAAAAAAGGGCTAATAGGCCGGCCTGAGCCTAATTAATAAGGGTCAAATTTAAAAAATGATTGATTTTATGGTTAATGGGCTTGTGTCTAAGGCCATAACGGCCGAGCTTATATGAGCTGAGCTTGCCCGTTTGTTGGTTCTAATCCAAAGATTAACTCACATGTGAAAGATTTTATGAAAGTAAGGTTGCCAAAATTAGTTTTATTATATTTTTTTAAGGAAAACTAGAGCCAAAAAATGGGTTGAGCTTATAAGGGGCCATCTTGTTTAAGTCTGTTTAAATGAAAAGCCAAACTTGCATTTTGGGTACATCAATGCTTAATCGACTTTAAATGAGTAGGGCTCAAAAATGAATGAGCTGGCCCTCTCAAGTTATGGGCTGGCCTATTTACATATTTTAAAAAATGATTAATTTTTAATAAATGAGGATGGAGAGAATTCAAATATAATGTTTACGAGCAAAATATCCTTGTTTATAACTAACCATTTCAAAATTAATCATCACCAACCCTCTTCTTGTTTTCTTATAGTACATCTTTTTATTATAAAATTTAATAACAAATTAAAGCTTGTGCTTAAGGAAAAGTTCATTTAATTATCCCTAAGCTCTGCGTCCAGCTTGAACCCCATGTGCATATGGAGTTTAATATAACATCCCAAAATTTAAATAAATTAATTAGATTAATTAATGGAGTTTAATTAATTAATTGAGGTCTTTAAGAGTTAATTATAATGAGTGGATGGTCACTTGGGTCTAGTGGATCCTATAGGGAGCTTAGAATGGTGGTCTAGTAAGATATTGGACTACTTTAGACCCAAATTAATAGGCTTACGGTTTTTGTTATGTGTTATCTATCACGATGGATGGCACAATACGCCATGACGAATGCATTATATTTTAAATTTTAAAGTCACGTTTTTCAATTTGAAAGAAAGAGGAAAATGAATAGTGAGTGAGGAAGTGAAGGGTGCTCTACTAGGGCTAGTTTTGATGATGTTTGGAATCTATTTTGAACTACCAAATCACTAAATAAGCTTCATCTTCTCTTCTCCTCTCTCTCTAAGCATTTCTTGATTTTTTGAGTTGTGAAAGCCAAATTCCAAACCTTAAACCAAATTTTACCCATCCCTTTGACTTCAATGGAGTCTTGGGATGTTTATTTTCATTTCTACATAAAGGGTTAAGCTAATGATATTGATTAGTGGTGTTAATGAGCAGTTTACAGTTAATCTTCATGGTAAGTAACCTATATTAAACTAATAGAAGTTAAAAATGAGGTTGTTTTATAGTTAACGTCATTAAGGGGGTCTTAGGAACCTTGATTAAAGGTTAATTAATAATAATTACTCATTAATGATGTTTAATAGTTTTAATTGTAGATTAACTACTTTTGGAGCCATCATTTGTGCATTTAGGAAGCTCCCTTTGAATTCAAATTTTACTCTTGGTATGGTAAATCAAGAGTTAAGGTAATCAGGGTTAAATTTTAATATATGTTTGATATTTGTACTTATGAGCTATGTATGATTATTATGTGATTAAGTGTGTAGTTTATGCAAGCATGTTGTCCTATGATCAATGAAATCAACATGTGAATATATGTACGTATGGAAGTGAGTGAATGGCTAAATGAAATTGTTGCACTCGAAAAATGCGACACGGATGGCACGCAAGTGGATTCCAGCCTTTGGGGTGGGAACCGGTGGAATAAGAGTCTCTACTAAGATTTTGAGGTAAATCTTGGGAAACCAGTTAAAGGATGATAAAGATGGTCTGTGAAAATAGAAAATAGGTTCGAGAATCGATTGAGTGTGGGGAAGGTGTTAGGCACCCCAAACACCCATTCATCAAAACGATTACTTGAAATTTGTTGTGCTATATTAATATGGTTTTGAAGTTATTTTAATTATCCCTTTCTTATTCACGTGTTTTAAAAAAAATAATAATAATAAAATGAAAATATTTATTTATTTATGAGGGAGGATTTGACTTAAAATCCAACTCTAAACCTACGTACCCTGTGATGGGGATCAAAGTTCATGTAGTTCAGGCTCAAAAAATTATTGGTGAAAATATTTTTTTTGAAGAGAAATTAATTAGAAATAAGTCACCATTTTGTAAATAAAACAATTTCTGAACTTTTGATGTGTGTGTTTTAAATTTCAAAAAGTAATTTAATTTAATTATTTTCTCAATTTTTAAATTTTTGGAATAAGGAAAGAAAAGAGTTTAAGATTATTATTATTATTTTATATTTATGATTGAGAATTTAACTGTTATACCTACAGAGCCTTATTGACTCATACAATAATGCAATCGTTCTAAATATCTGTAAATATTTCAAAATCTCACACTATAAAAGAATTTAATAACTTAATTTATTTATATTTTTGAGTGTTAGTAATAATTTGTTTAAGCATGTATATATATGTTTTTAAAAATCTTAATCGTCATACCTGCAAAGTCTTATTAGCTTATACTGTAATATGATTATCCTAAATATCTGCGAAGATTTCAAAATTTCACACGATAAAAGAATTAAATTTATTTAAATATATTTTTTAAATTAATATATATTTTATATATTTCTTTGAAAATTTGATCATTATATCTGCAGAGTCTTATTGACTCATACGATAATATGATGATCTTAAAAGTCTACGGAGATTCAAAAATCTCACGTGACTAAAAGATATAATTGATAATGTGATTACAATTTAAATAAATTAATTTAATTAATTAAAATTATAAAAATATTTTTACTTTATTTATAAATTTGCTTATTTATTTACCATATAAATTATGAATTACAATATCTGCAAGGATTTATCCTCCTACACAATAAGAAAATAATTTAATTTTCTACGAAGATTTTGAAATTTCACATGAGATTTAAATATTTATTATAAAAAAAATTAATTTTAATAATGGGCCTTTGAAACCCATATAAATACCTACAAGATTGATCCTCATACCTACAAAATTTTATTATTTACATAGTATGAAATTATTCTAAATGCCTGTAGAGATTCTTAAAATCTCACACGATAAATAGATAATCAAAATATTTACATTTGTAGTCGGTGCATAATATTATGGTTGGCTAAACGATTCATGCAATAAAGGCAATGGAAAGAATAGAGAAATAAACTATTTTGACAATTACTATTCTTTTGACTTGGGGATGTATTCTAAAAAAAATTCAACTTTAGCATAAACTTTTAGCAAGATCATAACCATAATAGATACGGCTTCAAACCACAATCACCCATAAATTATCAACAATATTCTCACAGACTTTTTTTTATTTTGTCAAACACCTCTCAGATATGTTCTAAATTCTACATAAAATATTTAATTACTGAATTTTTTTTAATGCCTAAACATACATCTGGATCAGTCCACACTCTTAACATCTATCAATATATATGTTCATCAATGAATCCATATTAAGGGAGATGACATGATTTAAAATTTACCTGATTTAACTGCCATTGACTACATCCTTGAGTTGCAGCAGCCTATGATTCTAATGTGGCCCCCATCATTGCCCCTATCTTCTCTGACTCCAACTGCAGCTCCACTCGCCTTAACCTCCATACTGCTTCCTTCTTATGTGATGACCATGCCTGGTGACCCTCTTCCAGCACTTTTCAGTATTCATCAAGCTCAGATACCAGCATGTTATCACCAAAACCTGAAGTAGTTCCATGAGGTGTTGCATTTCGAATAACAGGAGGAGTATTCTTTGGCATTCTCTGAAGTTGTAACCATGGAAATGGAGATGAAGCAACCACAGTAAAGGGAGAGAGACTTAGCGTCACAAAAAGCGAGGGTGGCCTAATAGCTGAAGTGCTGCTAGAGTTAGAAAGCCATGAAAGAAGCATAGCTGATGGAGGAGTTGGTGCATTAATGAGAATAAATGCCCTATTGGAGGCAGTCATGAGGTAGGATGGGGAATTTGCTAGCATATGCTTCACTCGCATTGCATATAGTCTCACACTTTCACTCTCCTCTTCCTCCTCAAAGCCTCTCTCATCTGTTCTTCCCCTTCTTGACTCCTTCCAGTTCTCTCATTTTTCTTCCTTCTTTTTTGTCCGGTTCTCCTGCCCTTTTTCGTCTTTTCTTGTTCAGGCTTCTTCTATGCTTTGTTTTTTTTCTCAGTGCTCTCTCTTTAGAAGTCCTCTCGTCCGTTCTAAATGCTATCTGTTTTTTCTTTATTTTCTACCTCCGTCTCTTTCTCATTCATTCTTGCCTCCCATGCTCTGTTTTTATTTCAGTTTTCTCGTCAATTTTTCTCTCATTCTTCTTTGTTTTTTTTTCTCTTCCTCAATCTCTCTCTTCTCTTCCTTAGTCTCTCTCTTTTGCTCTATTTTCGTGCTCTTCTCACTCAGTTTCTCTCTTCTCTTCATCCATTTATGTCTTTGGCTCTGTTCCCACATCCTCAGTTTCTCTTCTCTCTTTTATGCTCTATTTTTTTTTTTTCCTTCTGTTTCTCATGCTCTCTTTTTCCTCCATTTCCTGCTCTTTCTCGTGCTCTTTTTAAAGCAAAAATAGGAAAGAGCTTGTGTGTGAGGAGAGAGTTTGCGTGCTTCACCTTTCTCGCTCTGCTTTGCTGTGCATGCATGCATCTAATCTCCTATGCTTTTTCTCCATGTGCTTTTCATCTATTTTTCTTCTACTTTCTGCTTTACATGTGGCCGAGTCTGCTCCCTCTTTCCTTCTGTGTTTCGTGTGTGCTGTTTTTTTTTCTTTTCTTCTCTGTGCTGTAACGTGCATGACACACAAATGAAGGACCAAATTTGATGGTTAAATTCTTCTACTTCCCTTCCATTCTGGTCCAATCGAAAGTGTTCGTGTGTGTGTGTCTACTCTGCTTTTCTGCTCTCCTTCTGTGTTTCGTGTGTACTGTTTTTATTTTTTTTTCTTTATGCTGTAACGTGTGCACGAACGAAGGACCAAACTTTGTTTATATATTTTAATTTTTAATAACTCTTTTTTTAAATTATGTTTATTAATTTCAAAAATTGGATTAAGGGACTTCAAAATTTAATTTTAGATTAAACAATATTTTTTAAAAAATATATCCTAAAAAGGATTAAATTTTATTTTTGTATTTTTATATTTTTTTTTTGATTATTTTAATGAACTAAAGAAATAAAATCTTAATCAACAAAGATTATCCAGGATAAAATAAAATTAAACCTTTATTAATTATTTTTTTAAAAATATAATCCTAAAATGATTAAATTTTATTTTTGTACTTTTATATATTTTTTTGGTTATTTATTATTATTTTTTATTAATTTAAAAAATATCTGAATAAAATATAGTGTTCACATAAATAAATTAAGTATGAATATGTGAATATAACAAATAAGCGTAAGATTGATCACGTGATGTGTTGATTAAGTATATGACTGTGATATGTCATCGAGCATGATTGGATTTACATGATCATGGATAAGTAGGAATTCACTGTAGAGCGTTTTGAAAATTCATGTAATGTAGCCTCCTTCTAGAAGTTTCACACAGTGGTTAGAATAATTATTTAATTAAACGTGCTTGGTTTTATCCCCATCCTTCGAGACAGATGGCTTAGATTGGGCACAATGCTCAACATCATCAATTTTCTATGAGAGTATGGGTTGACGAGCAATCATGACATCCCAATAATTCGACCATCTGTTTCGAGATATATATGGTGTCACCATATGGCTTATTTCTTCAAAAATCTTAAAATTAATTGATATATAATAGTGAGTATAACATAATGGGAGCAGAAAGAGATAGAGAACTAATTAATTATAAAATATTGCGACAGCTGGGTTACTGTGGTTTGAAACGATAAAGAAGATATCTTACCATGTAAAACTAGATGATCACCTTCAATTATATGTTTGTAAAAACTAATAAATGTATGGATTGATTTGCCTATCAAGTTTCTAGTAACAATCTTAATATTAAGATGTTTTGATGATTCACCTTGGGCTGCAAATTAAAAATCTCATATTTTAACATGACTTGATTTCTGCAAATTAAAAAAATGTAAGGTTTGTATCACCGTCTTATAAATTAAGGATCTAAAATTTTTGGAATATGTAGTTCCACGTTTGTGAAATGTTATATATACTTAAATTTTATAGTTTAATAAAATAAAAAAAAAAGCTGTATGGTGACATTCTTTCTAGAAAAGGTATGTATAACCATTTTTTTTTCATTTTTTTCCGGTTCAATATATTGGATTTATGTTTGTCGGATGGAACTCATCCTCAGCTTCTCACAGTCTCACTCATGCAATTAATATGGGCAAGCTTTTTTTTTTTTTTTTCTTTCAGATTTGTTCAACCCTTGTTCGGTTCTAGTAAAAATGATAAAAATGTCTTATAAATAAAATTAGACAGAATATAAAAATAAAAAATTATAATTCAAATTCTCAAGTGCCTAACATTTATTTTATATATATATATATATATATATCTTTTCAGTAACGTGGAACTACACATTCCACAAATTTTTAATAATTTAGATCCTTAATTTAAGAACGGTGATAGAAACCTCACTTTTTTTTTACGCAAGATCATGGAGAATTGTGCAAGAAAAAGAAATCAAGTCATATCAAAATATATGGTTTTTTGTTGTCTAAGTTAGATCTACAAAAATTTTAATATCAAATTGTCACTAGAAGCTTGATATATAAGTCAATTTGAATATTTATTAGCTTATTTAAATATATAGTTGAAGGTGATTGCCAATCTTATATGACAAATTCCTAACCTTCTTTATAATTTCAAACCACAGCAACTTAGGTGTCACAATATTTTATAATTAATTAGTTCTCTATTGCCCCCTTTCTGTCTCTCATATGTTATACTGATTCCCCCTCCTCTGTGTAGAGATATGTTAGAGATACTTATTATAAATCAATTAATTTTCAAATATTTTTAGAGATGTAAGATGTATGATGACATTCTTTCTAGAAAAGGTATGTATAACTATTTTCCAATTTTGTTTCAGTTCAAGATTTTAGTTTTATGTTTTTCCAATGTAACTTATCAGCTTCTCACTCATACAAATATACAATCAATATAAGCAAACTAAAAATGTTGTTGATTTTTTTATGTGATAATATGTTTTCAACAACCCTTCTTTAGTTTTAGTAAAAATTATGGAAAAAAATGTCTTATATAAAAATAGTATCGGAGAGAGTACGATAATATAAAATTATAATTCAAATCTCCAAGTGCCAAACATTCATTAAAATCTTATTATTTATTGTAACTTATGAATAGTCCCTTTTTTTTTTATTTTTGACAAAGATATTTTTTATTTTTGATATAATTATTCAATTAAGTTAGATTCAAGCATGGTCAAACTTAGGGTAATAGAGTAAAGACCTCTTAAGAGGCTATGCTCACTTGCGCACTCCAAATCAATGTTGTGGGTTTTAAAAAAAAAAAATATTTTTATTATTTAATATATCCATTGCTTTTTAAGGTTGTTTGGACTCGAGCTTCTTTTTTTAAAATTTATAAAGGCCGAATTTAAAAGCTCAATTATTTTAAAATATTTTATTTTTTAAGCTTAAATTTTAATTTAAATAAAATTTTTAAGTGCAACTCTTATTTTTAACACTACTTCTTAGATTGATTATATTGATATTATATATTTTTTTGAGCCAGTACATTGATATGATATTTGAGGCTCCACTTTTATGACGCATACTTATCGAGCAACTTTTTCAACTTGGACTCAACTTCATTTAAATATGTTTATTTTACTGTGACAAAATAGCTTTTATAGTTAATAAATGAAAATTTTATCATTAAATGAGTTAGCAGGGAAATACTTTCATCTATAAAAGTACTCACTAATCAATGAAGAAATAATGATAAAAAATTTTTATTACTAAATAAGAATAAACTATTTTAACTTTATAACAAAATTCTAACTGATTTATTTCATCACTAATTTTTAGGTTGATCAAAATATCATTACCATATTATCCTAGTGGACCAATGCTACCTTACCATTGCCTCGTCACCCCATGAACCAGTGCCACTTCATTGCCACATCATCATCACATCATTTTTTACTGTCATACTAAATATTATTACTTTCAAAGTGCCTTGATCAAGCTCAAACTTACAACCTTACACCCCTAGTGCCTTTATGCCTATGTTATTGCCAATTCAGTTGAAAGAAATCTTTAATCTTAACTAATGAATTAAATACATACTCCTTTCATTTAAAATGTAAGATATTTTTTGAGGAGTTGGATATTAGAAAATGTAAGGTATTTATAGTCTTTTGAGATATAATCATTGCCTTTTTTCAAAAGTGTCCCCATTGATAATAAATTTATATTTATTATAGGGTATTTAATAGGAGTAAATATAAAAAAATAAGGTTAGTTGGAAAGTATGTAACTAATTTATTGGAGGTAAGATTCAATTAAAAATACATTATATTTTTTAACAAAGAGAGTATAATATTTAACCACACATATATATTAATAAATATATTATTTTTTGTTTATTAATATAAAAAAATTAGCTTATAAATAATAACTATTTCTATTATATCTTATTTTAAAATAATTTTTGATAATAAATTTAATATTAAATTGAAAAGTATTTTATTATTATTATATATTATATTATAATTTGTATCTATATAATATATAATATTTTGAATTTTTAAATTTTTATTTATGAATATTATCATTTTATTTTTATTTTCAAATAAGAATAATTAAGTATACAATTTAAATTATTATTAATAATATACAAATAATTTAAAATAATAATTTATTTTAAATTATAATTTTTAAATTATTTATTTATAGTATAATAATAATTTATATATAAATATATATTATAAATAATAAAATTAAATTAAAAATAATTTATAATGGAATTAGTGACTTAATTATGATGGAAAGCTTTGTGATAGAATTTTATATCCTAAATTTCATCACTAAATTGAAATAAGATACCATGAAAATTGGCGACAAAATTTCTCATTAGTAAATCCCGTGACTGAATTATTTATGACAGATTAGTGATGGAATAATGATAGAATTTTAATGATAGAACATTTGGTGGCTAAATTCGATCACTAATTTAGCAATGGATTAGTAATAGATTAGTGATGGAAATTTGCTCATTCGTTGTTTTTTTTTTGTGGTGTTTTACATACAGGTATACAATTCTCATGATCAGTTTAAAATATAATAATAAGATATTATTATTATATATATTTTAAAATATTTGTCACTTTATGATTTCAAATGATGTTAAATTACCGAAATGGTCATTTAACTGATAACAAGTTATTGATCAAATTGTGTATGAGTTGGCGACAAGCACTTTTGGTAGCCAAATTGCAACTAAATTAAAAAGATATTGCTTAAAAAATTAATAAATACAAATAGTTTTTTTTACCAATAATAAAGACAACTAGTTGACAGAACATACATAAGAGATATGTCCACATATAAATTAAAGAAATAAGTTTAAGGAATTAAAAAAAAGGAGTATGCATGCATGTGGGTGAAGTTTCTCCCCAAGCATTTGTTTGGAAAAAATTATACATAAATTAAAATGTTATTAATTATTTTTTGGATAAATACACAAATTACCTCCTAAATTTTAAGTTCAATAGCACTATAAATCATGAACTCATTTACTCTGTAAATTATTTTCTTAACTTTTAAAAATAATACAATCGAGTCTTTGCTGTTAACAAAAGTTAATTTTGACTGTTAGTAGACTTCAAAATAATAGAAAAAAACTTCAAAAAGTACAAAAAAGGCCCAAAAATTATAGACAATGATCCAAAAAAATACTAAAAAGGGGCAACAATTTTTTTGATCCTTTTCTATCACTTTTTAATCAACTAATAGCTAAAATTAACTTTCATTAATGACAAAAATTAAATTATATCATTTTTAAAAGTTGATGGGATAATATAATTTGCACAATAAATAAGTTCAGAATATTTATGATGCTATGGAACCTAAAATTTAGGAAGTGATTTGCTTATTTATCTTTTTTTATATTAGTTGAAAATTCAAGCAATATGCTCATAGTTGAGAAGAAAATGAGTAGAAAAATCCGTGGAGGAAAGTAATAACTCCTTTAATTGAAGAGGCTCATCCAAATCAAGTAAGTAAAATTCTAAATCTGAATCCACAACCATAAGCAAGCCCTGTGAATATTCTGGTATTCCAACTATAGGAAATAGCCTATAGCTTGTTTGAGTCTTGGCTATGTCATATTTATAAAGATCCATTGCATATGACGCATCCCATGTGGGTGGTGGCATATCCTAGAGCGTCATTATTCGCTTTCACTTGTGTAGTTTAATTTAATTTAATTTAATTTGAGTTTTTTTAATTCATCTTTTATTTAATTCCTGATTTGATTCACTTGATGTTTAGTTGATTTGCTAGTTTTAGAGCGATTCTTGTTGTTTTGGATTGAACTTGGTGCTAGGTTCTGTTTAGAAATGCTCCAATTCATAACTTATAGGACTGTCCTACCAAGTTACACTATTAAGAAAAACTTAATCAATATTATCATTAAATTGGTCAAAATATTGGTGTACAATTTAATATTCAGATGGTACAATTGAATTAATATATTATTATATTACATATTAAAATATTATATAGAAATAGTAGAAATTTTCTTGGCTTTAACCATGATATATATATATATATATATATATTGTTTGTTCCATTGGGTTATTTTAAACGTTTCGTATTGAACAACTGGCCTGTTGAGGAATAACAATTAACACACATTTGATGGTTTGTTGTACGCATTTCTCTTTTTTGGCTAACTTGTACGCATTTCTCAATCAAACATCAATGCTTCTGAAAAAGCCATGTGACCACTAACTTTCCACGTGGGTGAGATAGAGAAAGCCTATAGACCAACCAACCAGAAAGTTAGGCGAGCAACAGAAAATATTAGAGTCATAATTCAGATGGGATTAGTATAAATAAATTCAAAAAAAAAATTTAGAGTTAAACTTGCGAGGTTAGAATTTTTTTTCTTCTCTAAGTTAATTTGAGTTGTCCAAATAAGCTAAAAAAAATTCAGAACAATCTCAAATTCGAATAAACTTAGCCTGTATATTTAATTCTTTATTTATTAGTAATAAAATAATATAAAAATTAAAAACACTAATTTCAGGTATTTGGCTAGCTTAAATAAGCTTGAAATGTTAGGGTTACAATTGACTGTATAAAGTTTTTATATATTTTGATACTTTAAGTTTGTTTCAAAAAAACCAATTAGGAGATCTAGAAATTATTCCCAGCACGAAGAAAAAGACCGGCACGTGTTGCTGCCCAGGATCGAACTGGGGACCTTTAGTGTGTAAGACTAACGTGATAACCACTACACCACAGCAACCAGTGGTCTTGGTGTTTTATCAATCCTACTATACTCATTTCTCCGCTGTCTTTATCATCATTTTCCTCTCATGCGCGCATGTTTTTCCCCGTTATGATGGCCGGGTAGAGGTATTTTAAAGATGCTTATATACTCTCCTTGTTTAAAAATATTTTTTTAAAATGTAATTATTATTATTTTTTAAATATTTTTAATGATAAATGACTTTATATTTATTGTAAAGTATTTAATATGAGTAAATATAAAAAAATAGTGTTAGTTTAAAAATAAATAATTACTTTATTAAAGGGTGAGATTCAGTTAAAAATATTTTATATTTTTAAACGAAAAGAGTATCAATTAATTTTTCAGAATTTCTACATGAAATGTGTGGCAAACTTTTATATATACTTACGTTATAGAGTTCTATAAAAATTAAAAATAAGCTATATGGTGACATTCTTTTAAGAAAAGGTATATATGACCATTTGTTCATTTTGTTCGGGTTCAATTTATTCGTTTTTATGTTTTTTTTTTTGAGCAAAAGGTTTTTATGCTTTTCGAATGTAACTAATCACCTCTTTCACCAAAAAAAAAAAAAAGCCACTCATAAGCTTCTCACTCGTGCAATTAATATGGGAAAGCTTTATTCATTTATTTTTAAATTTTTGATAACATAATATATTGTATTTTCAACCCTTATTTGGTTCTAGTAGAAATGATAAAAATGATAAAAAAAATTATAATTCAAATCCTCAAGTGCTTAACATTCATTAAATATATATATATATATATATAATATGTATATTTCTTTTCAGAAACGTGGACTAAAATATTCGACATATATTTAAATTTAGATCCTTAATTTATAAGACGGTGATGGAACCTCACATTTCTTTTGAATGTAAGGTAACAGAGAACTGTGCAAGAAAAAAAAATCAAATCATATCAAAATATATAAGGTCATCAAAATTTTTAATATCAAAATTGTTACCAAAAGCTATACATGCAAGTCAATCCGTATATCCATTAACTTTTCTAAACATTGTTAAATACAGTAATTTGAAAACCGGACCAATTCAGACGGTTTGACTATCAACCGCTCTGAATTTTGGTTTAGTCAATATGTAAAAATTATTTTAGAGATTGAGTTAGGTTGGGCCATTTTAGACCGGAAACTGAAATTAAGCAGAAAATTAGATCTGATTTTTAAGAACCAAACTGTTCCAAAAAAATTATTTTTTTATCAATTTTTTTAGGAAATGATCACTTTTTTTAATGTTTGATATTATGTTGTATCAAATAATTTGTTAAGCATAATAAACTTGAAATATTTAATTTTTTTAAGTTAAGTAGCAATTTCATATTTATTTTTTATATTTAAATTATTATATATATATATAATTTTTAATTTAATTATTATATATTAATTTAATTATTGATCCAACCAACTTGAATCATACGAATTGTGAATTCGTTGATCTTTTGGTTCAATATTTACTCTGGTTTTACAAATATTGATTAAATATGATCATCCAGACTCACGAGTCATGTGGCAGGCTGCCTGATCTTTATAGTCCCAGACCACAGCAACCCAGCTGTCATTATATTTTATAATTAATAATTAGTTCTCTCTCTCTCTCTCACATGTTATAGTCATTCCCCATTCTGGGTGTAGAGATATTTATTATATATAATAATAATAATAATAATAATAATAATAATAATAAATCAATCAATTAATTTTTAAAAAATCCGATGTGAAATGCTGGTGTGTCACATTTATATATATACACTTATAATTCTATATTCTTTGAAAGAAATAAGCTATATGATGGCATTCTTTCTAGAATAGGTATATATATAACTATCTTCCAATTTTGTTCCAGTTCAAATAAATTTTTAGTTTCATGTTTTTCGAATATAACTTATCAGCTTCTCACTCATGCAATTAATACGAGCAAACTTACAAATTTTTGTTGATTTTTTTATAGTGTTAATGTGCTTCAAACCAGTGAAATAATAAAAAAGTTATAATTCAAATCCTCCTCCACTGCCAAACATTCATTAAATATTATTTATATTTCTTTTCTTTGAAAGAGGCGTGGAATTACATATTCCACAATTTTTTCAAAGAATGTGAGAAGGAGACAAATCATTTCATTAATTTATGAGACGGAGATAGAAACCCCACATTTCATTATCATAAATAAAACGTATAGGCGAACGATGGAAGAAGGTTGGAGGTTGGACCCGTTTTTATGTTTGGAAAAATGCAATAATCGATTCTCATAATTTCATTAGGTTTTGCTTTTAATTTTTATAATTTTTAATACTTATATATAGTTTCAGCAAAATTAGACGAGATTTGTTACTCAGGTCCTTATAATTTGTGTTAGTATTTTTATATAAGCAAAAGCTAACAAAGCTACAAAGACTAAAAAAAAAAAATCTAATAAAATTATAGAGGTAAATGATTATGGTCTTTCTTTATATTTTTATATAAACAATTCAGAAGAATATTCCTGTTTCTTATTTAAGCTTGAAGATAAAATGAAACGTGGATCTCAAAAGCCTTATTTTTTGAGAGAATGATAACTAGATCTCAAAACTTCAAATTAATAACGTTCAAGTTCTCAATAATCTTTTTTTAAAAAATAAATTTTATATATCAATTTTAAACAAATGTGAACTTAAAAATCTAAATTATAGATAAGATATTTAAATTTCAAGTGTAACTATTAGAGTGTATTTAAGATTTTTATTTATAATTACTTGAATAGATATTTACAACAATTTTTTTTAAAATTTTATCAAGAACCTAATTAATTATAATTTTCTCAATTTTTCTCACTCTCTTTTAATTTTAAATACATGAATGATTAAACAGGATAGATCTAAGTTTAATTAACTGGTTTATTAAATAGGAAAGATCTAAGTTTAATTAACTGGTTTTCCGACATAAATAAATGAATACATTTACGTAGGTAATTCAATTTCAACCAGGAGAATCATGTTTCTTCATGCTCACTCAACATTAGGATGGAGATCCGTCTTGGAGTTTGACACCAAACCTTCAGTTATACCGAAAGTCAAATCTTACGTACAACAACTTAATTATAATATATTTCACTCGTCCCAGTCTTACTTACAAGGTACTTCCTTCATTTAAAATTATAAAATATTTTTAAATAAAATTTTATATATCAACAACATTTATTAAATATACTTTATAACCTTAATTTTTTAAGATAACATTATAAAATTGTAAAAATATCCTTCATTTAATACTTCATTGATAAAAGAATATTAAAGAAAGAGAATATATGAAAAGGTTAATATTAAAAAAATATTATTAATAAAATTTTATTTTTATTAAAGTTATTTATATTTTAAGATATTAATTTGTTTTAAAATATTTTATAAAATGTGATGGAGGGATCATTTTACAAACACAAAAGGTCATCTTTATTATATGGTGTTGAACCAAAAAGTTGAAATAGTCTTCCTATCTTGCTTTTACTTGAGAAAGCATTGTGCAGATGGCCAGGTGATTTATCACTTTCAACAAGGATATGATTCGAAAGTTACAATTTTTTTTAAATGCTCTCCCAGTTTATAAAGCATGCCTACAAAAAAATAAACTTTTGACAGTGACAAAAGTTCAAAAGACACGCTAAAAGTGACAAAAGTCCAAAAAGACACGCTAAAAGTTTTATTAAAAGTCGTTATAATAATTGTTGATAATAGTTTTTTATGGTGATAAATATTAAAAATAATAATCTATTAAAATTATAATTTATCATATTAAAATACTAGCTTAATAACATAATTATTAAAAAAAATATGAACTATATATGTCTTAAAAAAAATTATGAATGATACAAAATTAGAAATAATTTAACAATCAAACTTAGCACATCTTGATTATTATTTTTTTATTTCATGATTTTATATATCATTTATTTTTTTAAAAATATAATTTTAAATTCCTGTATTTTGTTTGCGTTTTACTATAGGTCCCTACACTTATTTTTTTAGCATTTTGAATTCCTAAATGAATAAAATGTAGGGACATTGGAGGGATTCATAACACAAAAAAAATAAACTTGTAGGGACTTAAAACATAAAAAAAGTGCATGGATCATATCTATAAAAAAAATACAAGTAAAGTGTGGAGAACTAAAATTATGTTTTTCCTTTATTTATAATTTTGCATATAAAATCAGATATTTAATTTCATAAATATCTTTTGAATGATTTTTTAATTTTAAATTTTTAAAATAATTCATACTAATTTTTTAATAATTTAAAATATAATTTTATAAATTATTTCATATAACTTAAAATTATATTTAATTTTTTAAAAATATTTTTAGTGGAGACAAATGTTATCACTAAAAGTAATTATATAAATTATTTTTTTAAAAAATAATTTTGAAGTGGATTATATAAATTATTTTTTATAAAAATACTTTAAGTGGCAACAAAAGTTCGAAACAAAAGTGAATTATATAAATTATTTTTAATTTTTAAATTAATTTTTATAAAAATACTTTTGACAATGACATTTAATTGTCTCTAATAAAAGTATATTTTTAAAGGTGACAAATTATCACAGTCAAAAGTAAACTTTTAAAATAGATTTTAATTTGTCATCACTAAAATTTTACTTTTAACGATGACTTTGCTACCAATTTTTTTTTTTTGTAGTGTCAGTTTTGGCAAAATTAAAAATGCTAAACCAAGGGGAATTAGATCAAGTAGAAGGTAATAGTATCTTATAGCGTGCTTAACTAAGGTTTAAATTTCTATTGAAAGAGGTGTTCACATTTAATATCCAACAATCTCTCGAACATGATTACCTCCAATAGTAGGGGATAGTTATGGGAAATCTAAAAAAAAAAAATACATATACTAATAAGCTTCATTAAATTTTCAAAAAAAAAAAACCCTCTATTTAATATTACTATATTTGTAAAACATTAAATAGAGGGACAAAATATAATAAAGAGGGAGAGTAATATTCCCTCCATCCCAAATTATAAAATACTTTTAAAGAAATTTGACTTCCTAATATAAAAGATACTTTAAGAATATTTAAGTTTTATAAAATACACATATTCAAATATTATACACTCTATTTAATTTCTATCACTCTCTCTTTTCAATATATTAAGTAAAATATATTTTTAAAATTTTATATTTTTATTTTTAAAAAATAAAATTGTTGAGTATATTTAATAAATTTTATTAATGTATGAGACTTTATTCAAAAGTATCTTATAATTTAAAATAAAAATAATATAATATTAAACCTAATATCATTAATAAAATTTTATTTTTAATCAAAATATTTTATATTTTAAAATATCCAGCCACCTTTTAAAGTGGGAGTAAATGGGGATGGGAAATAATATAATAATTTTTTTTTAAAGCACCAGTAACTATTCCTCATCCGCACGTCTTTGTTATTTATTGACTTATCCAAACATCCTATATAACCAGAGCAATAAATCTCCGCCACACACAAACCTCTCACTTTTCTGAGAAATAGCTAGACCTCACAGAGGCAAAAATGGAGGGTGAAACTGAAGCAAGAAGATCAGCTCACTGTGTGGTGTTGGCATATCCAGCTCAAGGTCACATAAACCCTATGCTCGAGTTCTCCAAGCGTCTTCAAGATGGAGGAATCAGTGCAACCCTCGTCTCTACTCGCTTCTTCTGCAACAAGTTACACAAGCTTCCCGGTTCCAATATAGCTGTCGAGACTATCTCCGATGGGTTCGACGACGGTGGGATTAATGAAGCAGTGAGGCGGAAGGTCAACTATTACGATCGGCTTCGGGAAGTAGGGACACAGACTCTGATTGAGCTCATTGAGAAGCTTAATGAAACAGGGAAGCCTGTTGACTGTATCGTTTATGATTCATTCTTGACTTGGGCTCTTGAAGTTTCGAGGAAATTAGGATTACTTGGGGTGAGTTTTCTGACTCAGAACATTTGTGTGGATAGTATATATTACCATGTAAACATGGGAAAGCTAAAACTTCCACTGGTAAAAGATGAAAATATTTCTCTTCCTGGGTTGACATGTTTTGAGCCTTGGGATATGCCAAGTTTCTTGTATGAATATGAACCAGGAAGTGCTGTGCTTGATTTGGTGGTGGGTCAGTTTTCAAACATTGAAGAAGCTGATTGGATTCTCTGCAATTCATTCTACGAGCTGGAAATTGAGGTACATGCAAGCAACTACTGGTCCTTAATTAATAAATCTGCTTTTTTATTATGGAGTTTTATTTATCCGGATAAAAAAAGAAAATTGTCTCTTAAATTATAAGTTAGCATCTAAGATTCTAATATTATTTTTTATATAATGTTATCCTTCAACTTTTAAAACGTGTGAAACTAACCCTTATCATCAATAAAAGCTGATTTTAACAGTTAGTTGACTAAACAATAATAAAAAAGCATAAAAAATTACAAAAAATGACCAATAAAAATTTGTGGTTCTTTTATGTAATTTTTGAATCTTTTAGTGTAATTTTTTTGGTCAATTCCTATAATTTTTGTGATCCTTTTATATTATTTTCTTATCAACTAATGATTTAAATTGACTTTTGTTAATGATAAGAGTTAAATTGTAGCATTTTCAAAAATTTAAGGGAAACATTGTATCAAAAATGAATTTAGGGTTTTAGACATTTCTTGACTTATAGTTTATAGGCCAATATTTTATTCAATCTTATTTATTTTTCCTATTAATGTTTACTCAATCTCTGCGTTGGTTTTGTTAGGGGAGTACAGTCTATGCTTATTCATCGTCAACCTGATATATTTTTAATCTAATTTTATTTTTATATTTTAAATAATTTTTTTGTTAATAGATACATATATAATTTAAATAAAAAAATTTACAAGTGTCATTTTCTTTAAGAAATAAATTTATCGTATAAAAACTACAGTTTGAACTGTGTAAATATGGACGGTCTGATCTAAATTGGACTATTCAAATGTTTTTACAGTGATGGGCATGCGGTATTTAACAAGCATTGAATGTAAACCTATTAGTTACACAATCTCAAAAATCACGTGGCTCTCTCCTAATAATCAGATGCGGTATTTTGAATTTTCTCAAAATAATTTTCTAATTATAGCCTATTTAAAATTTTTTGATGAAAAATAATTATTAAAAATGAAGAGCAAGCTATCAATAAATGTTGATCAAATTGGTAAGGATTTGGTTCATAACCCATAAGATTATGAGATCAAATCATAAGTATATCTGTAAGTGCTCTTTGAGTTTAAAGATATGTCTTGACCTTGGTGAGACTTCGGGACCTAACTCACCTAATCTTTGTGTATTAAGAAGAGCACGTTGTAAAATGATTTTCCTAAAAAAAAAATTAACTGAAAGGCAGTACAATTCATTACTTGATGTCTATGTTTATTCTATATTGTTTAAAAATATTTGGTATAACCAATAGAAATTTAAGAAATTCTCTTCCATTATATAACATTGAGATAGGTAATATATACCTATTACACTTACTTATCATCATTCAACAGAACCTAATTCTTTCTATTATTTTCGAATTAAAATAAAAAAAAGACATCTATTATTTACAAAATTATTTATTCTATTCCATTCTCTTTTATATTTCATTCTGTTTTGTAGATTAAAGCCTATAATTCTAATAAATTCAATTAATAAGCTATCTCTCGATTTTTATATATGAGTAGGTCATAAACATATATATATATATATATATTATTTAAGAACATTTGAATTATACAAGCTTCTTGCTATAGATTTTATTTTTCTTGAGAGGAAATTATTATTAATTTAATTTAAAAAATGGTTTTAGGTGGCAGATTGTATGAGAAAGATTTGGCCAAAGTTGAGGACAGTTGGACCAACCATACCCTACAAGTTCTTGACCAATAATACTAATAACAAAAAAGTTGAAGATGAAGAAGATTACGGATTTGCCATATTCAAGAGTGAAGAATGCACAAAATGGTTAGATAATCAGCCAAAACAAACAGTTGTTTTTGTGTCACTAGGGACTATGGTATCAATCAACGAAGAACAAATGGAAGAACTGGCTTGGGGTCTAACAGATAGTGAAGTCGCCTTTTTGTGGGTAGTGAGAGAATCTGAAGAATCTAAAATTCCCTCAAACTTTCCGAGAAGAACACAGAAAAGTTTGGTGGTCCCATGGTGCCACCAACTCAAAGTCCTATCACATGAGGCTATAGGATGCTTTGTAACACATTGTGGTTGGAATTCAACGTTGGAGGCTTTGAGTTTAGGAGTCCCAATGGTGCTTATGCCTCTTTGGAGTGATCAAAGGACCAATGCAAAGATTATCAAGGATGTTTGGAAGGTAGGCGTGAGAGTTCAATTTGATGAGAAAGGGATTGTGAGAAGACAAGCATTGAAGAAAAGTATAAGGGAAATCATGAAAGAAGAAGGAAGAAGTGAAGTGAAAAATAATGCCATCAAATGGAAGAATTTGGCTACGAAAGCTGTTAACAATGGTGGAAGTTCTTGGAACAACATTGAGGAATTTAAGGATAGCTTGATCCCTTTTAAAAATTAACTGATTAACCCTAGGCTTCTAGGGTACATATGGATCTGATGAGATATCAGATTAATTAGATTTATGATTATTTTTATTTTGTTAGAATAATCTGTTATATATATATATATATATTTATATTTTAATTTGGCTTGAATAAATGCAATATTTTATATTACTAGGTTATTTTTTTAGATTATTTTAGGATATTTGCATTTATTGGTATAATTCAGAATATTTACATTTTAATTTTAAATTTTTTAGAATATTATCACATATATTTAATTTCTAGCTAGGTTAGATTAAGGCATAATAAATAGTGCCTCAACACATTTATTTTATACATGGCTTTTATTGAACAAGAATTACTATCAATGCAATTTATCTCTCCTATGAGTTTCTCTTTTCTATCTAATTTTCTCCGTTCTCTTTTCCTCTCTTCCCTTCTCCTTTTCCCCATCTTCATGCTGCATCAAGATCATATACAAATCTTGACTAGGAAGTTGTACTGTCCATTTGGAATGGGAGGAAAATAAAGATGGTAGAAAACTAAGGGAGGAAAGTACAAGAAAAAAACATAAATTTTTTCCTCCAAAACTAAATTTTTCCATTTTTGGATGGAGAGGAAAAGTGGGAAGAAATTAGGAGGGGAAATTTTCAAAATAATATTTTTTTACTATTTAGGAGTTTTCCTTCTTAGTTTTAATTCCTTCTTATTTTTCTTCTTATCCAAAAAAAAGGGTTAATTTCCCCCTCTCTATTAAGAAATTGGGAAGAAAACATTTAGAATTTAAATGTTTTATTGACAATTAGAACTCTTGAATTTGCAATTATTTGAATCCATATTTGCAACTTGTTTTAAAATTTTTTTTATCAAGAACATAATTGTCATTAATTCATTCCTTTGGTACTTAATTGTCATTTTATCCTACCTTCTTTTTTCGTCTCACACTCAACATGTTCTTTTTTTCTCTTTCTAAACTCTACAAAAATTTCATAATCGAGAATTCTAAAAGATCACAATTTAGCAGTTGACTGAAGTAAAATGAATTTGATTATCCTTAAGATTTCAGGTTTTAAATTTGTAGTATCAATTGATGCTTTAATACGTAATATTTGGTCGTACCATATACTAGATTGTTGTAATTTACTTATTCTTCTTCTTTGGTACTACATAGTTCCATTGCGTTATTGCACATTGAGTGAAAGGTAATCAAAATAAAGAGAATGAACTATGATGAATGTGGGAAGATAAACAGGAATTTGTTTCTACTTGTTTGAATGATATATATGTAATTGGAATGAATGGAATGCCAAGGTTGTGAGTTTCTTTATTAAAAATTAAGAGCTTCTTTGATTACAGGTAAGGAGATTGATTGATTAAAAGAATATAGGTATGGTGGATTTGACTTTGAATTTTACATATTTCAAATCTCACTTTTAAATTATTTATTTGGTAGTTTAAAAATTTCAAATGAATAAAAGAGATGAGTTGAGATCTGAAATGAAAATGAAAAATTGAAAGTAATTAGTTCACCTATATTTTTTAAATTTTAATCGATGAGATATAAAAAATATAAAAAAGTTCATAAAGGCATTAATAGTAAAAACATGAAAAGAATAAAAAATTTGAAGTGATTAAAATTTTAAATGATTAGGATATAAATGAAATTTGAAATTACAAAGAAAACAAAATAAAAAATTGATTTGTACTTGAATCAAATCTAAATATATTAATTTTTGTATATTTAAATAAGGAATTTGATCTAAATCTGAATCTGAATCCACATTAATTCAAATACACCCATAATGTAATGTAACAATTATCACCTCAATATTGTGCTTACCCGCTTGAAGCTGAGAATATTACCTCTCTTGAATATGAATTGTATAATTTTTATTTATTACTTATATGTAATGTATCTTTTTATTGAAGACAATTTTATTTAAAGTATGGTTGAATGAATTGCTCAACATTTAATGGTTTGATTTAAATGATTTAAATTTATTTCTTTTATTAAATTAAATTAAAAGATTGCTGTCATTTTATGATTTACTGTAGTATTTTTAAAATAAAAATTTTAAAGTAATCATAGTGCCTACAGAACAAAGATGATTTATTTTTCTTAATATGCTTTCTTGGTTAATTTGCAAAAATGATGGGATTAGAAAAACATTAGTCATTAATAAATTTGGTGATGGAACAGCAAACTAACCCCTGCATCAACAAGGCATTAACAAAAAAATTTTACGTGTATTGATTTGACTATAATAAGTTGACAAATCCAACTGTATTTTGACTCGTTACAAATTCAATTAAATATTAATATATTTTCTCCAATTTTTATTATAATATATATCTAACTATTTCACTGGAATTAGAGAGAGGTTAAGTCATTAATTTTATTTAAAAATAAAATAAAATTTTAATTTTATCCTATTTAAATAAAAAATTTTAATCTTTACATTATATTCTTTCTCATAGATAGTTAGTAAATTTAAATAGAGTAATATTAAAAAAAAAGAATTAGTATCTCGTTGATTAAAATTTTTTTCTAAAATATACCTTATAATAGAGACCGGAGAGTACATGTGTATATAGATAATATTTTTAAAATTAATTTAATTAAAGTTAGTTCATCAAGAAAAATAAATTGATCTTTGGTCAAAAAAATATTGATCAAGATCACTAATATTTTTTTTACTTGACTATCAATAGGGTTAGATTTAAGCATTATCTAGCTCAATTAGAAGTGACTCTTTCAACACTAGAGTTTTTTTTTTACTGTGAATAAAAATGAAATCAAAATTCATAAAACGTTAATAATCAGTGGAAGTTACTGTTATACTTTAAATTTCACACACATAGATTACTTGTCTCAATTTAATCATCACTAGTTCACTGTAATCAGCTAAAAAAATTTAGTGGTCAAACAAATAAAAAAATTTAAATTAGTGTTTTTTTTTTTTCATCAGTAGGGTTTAAAACCATTGACATAGGAGATTCAAACTACCCCCACCCACTCCTAAATTAGTGTTTTTAGAAGTCCAATGTCTGATTCAATTATAAAAACATTAACTTTTACTGTTCATTCATTTTAATTTGGTCTGTCGCTGTCACTGGCCTTCTTTTATTTTTAATGTTACGCTCAAAAGATCCCTCACGTCTTTCGTTTTGTATGTCCTTGTCAGTGGCCTATCTCTACAGTGTTTGAAAAGCTTTCTGTATATTTGTCCACACAATCCGACCAGTTTTTATTAGAATTCACTTTATAAAATAGATTGATGTGGGGCATTAGTGACATTTTTTTTAATATTACCCAAATTTATTAATTGCGAGAGAGAATATTATAATATAAGTTTAAAAAATTTTTTCATTTAAAATATGGATAAAATTGAAAGTTTATTTTTTTTCAAATGTAATTAATGATTTAATCACCTCTTCTTGATTTCAATAAGATGATTAAAGATATATTATAATAAGAATAAGAGGAAATACTTGTCATTCATAGCCACTCACCAACATGGTGGTAAACTAAATAACTACTACCTATAGTCCTATATTTACATTATACGAATTTTGTAACTGTAAATATAAGTCAATTGGCAAGAGTTTATGTAAGTGCTAATTGATTTGTTCCAAATATGTCCTTCTTCTCAATTTCCAATGAGGAGATAAAGAATGTTTATTTTTAAATTTATAGTATTCATGTGGGATAAAGTTAAAAATCATAGAAATTTTTAGACAATTTCAATTATGTAACTATTTAACTTTTCTTGATTTCTGAGTTGTTTAATCACCACACTCATAAGATAGCTTTTGGTGCCATCCAAAGGCCAAATTACTCTGGAATTCTTTATTGTCACTTTTCCCATTGTGATTAGTTAAATAGATAGAAGAGAAGACCAACAAGCTAAACGTGTAGTTCAACTGATAAGGAAGATGCTGTACTAGCTTAATCAGAGGTCTTGAATTTAAGTTTTGGAAATTTAGTAGTAGTGTTTGGTGGCAAAGCTTTCATCCGAAAAAATTCTAACCTAATGCGATCTAGATTAGTTGAGACATATGATAGTTTACTAAAAAAATGAAAGAGACAGAGGAGAAGAAATTCTAAAGAGAGAAGCAATGATATACAGGGCAGGGGGAGAGAGAGAGTTCCACCTTGGCGGTTTTGCTAAACTATTTTAAATTACAAAATTAAAACAAAAATATACTCAAACAAGCAATCATATATATATAATATATATATATAACTCGGAAGCTCTTTGTCAATCTCCACCTACCCCCACACATCGAATAAACGCCAACATTACATACCTAACTTTTAGTCCTATAGATATAAATCTATCAATCCTCCACACATACACACACATCCTGAGAACTGGAGAATTTATCGTGAAGACTTAGAAATGGAGATTCAAACAAAAGCAAGAAGAGGTCACTGTGTGGTGTTGGCATATCCAGCTCAAGGCCACATAAACCCTCTGCTTGAGTTCTCTAAACGTCTGCAACATGAAGGAATTACTGTAACCCTAGTCTGCACTCGCTCCTTCTGCAACAAGTTACACAAGCTTCCCGGTTCCAACATCTCCTTTGAGACCATCTCCGACGGGTTCGACGATGGCGGGATCGACGAAGCAGAGAGACAGAAGGTCAACTACTACGATCGGTTTCGGGAAGTAGGGACAGAGACTCTGATTGAGCTCATTGAGAAGCTTAATGAAACAGGCAAGCCTGTTGACTGTATCGTTTATGATTCATTCTTGACTTGGGCTCTTGATGTTTCCAGGAAATTAGGGTTACTTGGGGTGAGTTTTCTGACTCAGAATATTGGTGTGGATAGTATATATTACCATGTGAACAAGGGAAAGCTGAAATTTCCACTGGCAAAAGATAAAAATATTTCTCTTCCTGGATTGCCATGTTTTGAGCCTTGGGATATGCCTACTTTCTTGTATGAATGTGAACCGGGAACTCCGGTGATAGATTTGGTGGTGGGTCAGTTCTCCAACATTGAAGAAGCGGATTGGATTCTCTGCAATTCTTTCTACGAGCTGGAAATTGAGGTATACTCAAGAAATTTAATTTTTTAACTTTGACTTAAAATACAACTCAGTCCTTTTAATTTTGCCAATATATAAATTGAATTTTAAAGATTGTGTTTCAACTGTGCATAGTTCAAGTACTAAGTTACATTTAGTTAAAGTTTAAAGACTAAATTTCAACCAAGTCAAGAGTACACGGATTGAGTTATATTGAATTAAAATTTAGATTAATTAAATCAAAATTATAAAAATCAAATGATAGATTTTCTAATTTGAAAATGTCAAATGAATCTTCGGCAAACAGAAAGATGCGATACGACTTAAGTTTAATCAAAATATCGTCAGATTGATACTGGAGCAAGTTATTTGACCAGGAAAATACAAAGATAATACTGGATCAAGTTGCACAAACCTTTAAAGTTTTTAGAATAGTATAAATAGACTCTTTTTGTGAAAGACAATACTAATTATGCTGATTTTTTTTTTTGGTAAGATCAGACATATCAAGTTACTCTCTGTTTTTAAAACCTCCACTAATTAAGCAAAGAATTGATGAACTGTTTATTTTTATATTTTTTTTATTTATGATGTATTTGTGTATGGATTAAAAAATTTGGTCTGTATGATTTAGAAAAATTACGATTTTTTTTTTTTTGTGTTGAGATAGTTAAATGTAATCGTTTGGTTTTAATTAAGGGTAGGCCAGGACTAATGAATTTTATAATTAATAGTTGGATCACCTAATCAAATCACTATATGAAAAGGCCAACTTTTATGCCAGCTTCTAAAAGTTGGTTTTAGGTAGTGGTTGATTATTTCATTATTTGACCAAGACTTAACCAAATTCCTAATACATTACTTTAATTAATTGTAGCTTTCTTGTTATTTTTTAGCTAGTAAGGGTAGATGACATTGCATGCCAACTTTTTTTTTTAATAAGGGGCCCATATAATTAAATCACAATCCTTCACGATAGAATAAATTAATTATTACTAATCTATAAAATTTGTTTTTTTTTAAGGTTGCAGATTGTATGAGAAAAATTTGGCCAAACCTAATAACCGTTGGACCAACCATACCCTACGAGTTCTTACTGAACAATAACATTAATACACTTAAAGATGAAGTAGATGAAGATCATGGATTTGCCAAGTTCAAGAGTGAAGAATGCAGCAAATGGTTAGATAATCAACAAAAACAATTAGTTGTTTATGTATCATTAGGAACAATGGTACCTCTCACTGAAGAGCAAATGGAAGAACTAGCTTGGGGCTTAACAGAAAGTGGGATGACATTTTTGTGGGTAGTGAGAGAATCTGAAGAATCTAAGCTTCCTAAAAATTTTCCCAGGAAAACCAGAAAGGCTGGTGGTTTCTTGGTGTCACCAACTCAAAGTCCTCTCACATGAGGCTATAGGATGCTTTGTAACACATTGTGGTTGGAATTCAACGTTGGAGGCTTTGAGTTTAGGAGTCCCAATGGTGCTTATGCCTCTTTGGAGTGATCAAAGGACCAATGCAAAGATTATTAAGGAGGTTTGGAAGATAGGAGTGAGAGTTCAAGTTGATGAGAAAGGGATTGTGAGAAGACAAGCATTGAAGAACAGTATATGGGAAATCATGAAAGAAGAAGGAAGTGAAGTGAAGAATAATGCCATGAAATGGAAGAATTGGGCTGCAAAAGCCGTAAACAAAGGTGGAAGTTCTTGGAGCAACATTGAAGAATTTATGGATAGCTTGTCCCGTTCAAAAGTTGACTGGTATAAAATTCCTAAGTTTAAAGTGTAATTAAGGATGCCCTTAGGGTCTTGATCATTACATGTAATAAAGGGAATGAAAAACTTTTATATTATGCATGTGTGGGAAGATAAATACATAATGAATTCTTTTTCGCGTCTTGTTTGAATACTATGTAATTGACTAATTGGTATTATTAAATTGTGAAGACTGCGTATTGGAATTTGGAAATTAATCAGAAAGTTGTTTGGGTATATAAAAGAATACCCTTAAATCAATCTTGTTGAGGTCGTTTTGTGGTTTGTCTATAAGACTATAACTTCCATAAATATATGAGTCGCTCAATTATTCAATTGTTCAGATTTATTTACAGCCCGATTGGTTTTTATTCTCATTTTTTATTGTTAAAAATCATTTTTTAATACAGTTTTTAAATTTTTTTTAAAACAAAAAAAAATAAAATTTGTTTGGTTATGTTAATTTTAAAATAGTTCTAAAATTAAAAATAGGCTGATAATGATGGTTATAAACAGTTAATAATGTTGATTTTTATATAAATTGATCAGGTAACTGTTATTTTTAATAATTATATTTTTAAAATAAGAAAAATAAAACGAAAATAACTTAAGGTTGTTTCTATTTTTTTATTTTTTTTAAAAATAAAACAGTTTTAGAAACAATTAAATCAAAACCACTATATAAACAATCTTTAAATTTTATGTCTTAGAAAACGAAAAAAAAAAATTTAAAAACTGAAAAACAAACATGCCCTAGATTGTTTAATTTTACTTTTTCCTTTTTATCTTTATTTTACACTATTTTAAAAATTTACTATAATGAAAAACTATATTGACATCCATTCGCTTTCTGTAAATAAAGGTTTAACCTAAACTTTATACATATTACTAAGCGATTAAAGAGGATCTAGTTTTCTTGATAAGCTTTCTTAGCGAAGTCTTTTTTTTTTAAAAGACGGGGACTGATTAAAAGAAATGGCGAGTTAGGCAAAGAATGAAATTAATAAATTTGTTGAACGAATATATATACATATGTATAATTATAACCCAAGCTTAAGACAACGAAGAGGCCGGCCCCACGGGAATAAATAAAAGTCATCGAAGTTTATATGACGCATGATCATTTGCTTAGTAGTTATTTAAAATTGTTTTTATTTTATTATTTTAAAATTGATATTATATAAA